>NC_069503.1:648565362-648865362 GCF_027579735.1 Bombina bombina
ACACTTATTAACCCCTAATCTGCCGACCGGACCTGAGTGCTACTATAATAAATGTATTAACCCCTAATCCGCCTCACTTCCGCCTCAATAACCCTATAATAAATAGTATTAACCCCTAATCTGCCCTCCCTAACATCGCCGACACCTAACTTCAAACATTAACCCCTAATCTGCCGACTGGAGCTCACCGCTATTCTAATAATTGTATTAACCCCTAAAGCTAAGTCTAACCCTAACACTAACACCCCCATAAGTTAAATATAATTTAAATCTAACGAAATTAATTAACTCTTATTAAATAAATTATTCCTATTTAAAGCTAAATACTTACCTGTAAAATAAATCCTAATATAGCTACAATATATATTATAATTATATTATAGCTATTTTAGGAATTATATTTATTTTACAGGTAACTTTGTATTTATTTTAACCAGGTACAATAGCTATTAAATAGTTAAGAACTAAAATAGTTAAAATAATTACAAATTTACCTGTAAAATAAATCTTAACCTAAGTTACAATTAAACCTAACACTACACTATCAATAAATAAATTAAATAAAATACCTACAATTACCTACAATTAAACCTAACACTACACTATCAATAAATGAATTAAATACAATATCTACAAATAAATACAATTAAATAAACTAACTAAAGTGCAAAAAATAAAAAAGAACTAAGTTACAAAAAATAAAAAAATATTTACAAACATTAGAAAAATATTACAACAATTTTAAACTAATTACAAATACTTTAAGCCCCCTAATAAAATAACAAAGCCCCCCAAAATAAAAAAATGCCCTACCCTATTCTAAATCACAAAAGTTCAAAGCTCTTTTACCTTACCAGCCCTGAACAGGGCCCTTTGCGGGGCATGCCCCAAGAAATTCAGCTCTTTTGCCTGTAAAAAAACACATACAATACCCCCCCAACATTACAACCCACCACCCACATACCCCTAATCTAACCCAAACCCCCCTTAAATAAACCTAACACTAAGCCCCTTAAGATCTTCCTACCTTGTCTTCACTTCACCGGGTATCACACCGATCCGTCCTGGCTCAGATATCTTCATCCAACCCAAGAGGGGGCTAGACATCCATGATCCGACGGCTGAAGAAGTCCAGAAGAGGGTCCAAAGTCTTCATCCTATCTGGGAAGAAGAGTAGATCCGGACTGGCAACCATCTTCTTCCAAGCGGCATCTTCTATCTTCATCCGATGAGGACCGGCTCCATCGTGAAGACCTCCAGCGCGGACCCATCTTCTTCCGATGACGTCCAACTGAAGAATGACAGTTCCTTTAAGGGAATCAATCAGATTGAGCTCGCATTCTATTGGCTGATCGGAACAGACAGTAGAATGCGAGCTCAATCTGATTGGCTGATCGGATCAGCCAATCGGATTGCATTTGATTCTGATTGGCTGATTCCATCAGCCAATCAGAATTTTCCTACCTTAATTCCGATTGGCTGATAGAATCCTATCAGCCAATCGGAATTCGAGGGAAGCCATCTTGGATGACGTCCCTTAAAGGAACCGTCATTCTTCAGTTGGACGTCGTCGGAAGAAGATGGGTCCGCGGTGGAGGTCTTCAAGATGGAGCCGGTCCTCATCGGATGAAGATAGAAGATGCCGCTTGGAAGAAGATGGTTGCCGGTCCGGATCTACTCTTCTTCCCGGATAGGATGAAGACTTTGGAGCCTCTTCTGGACTTCTTCAGCTGTCGGATGATGGATGTCTAGCCCCCGTTTGGGCTTAGATGAAGATTTCGGAGCCTGGAACGATCGGTGATACCTGGCATGGTGAAGACAAGGTAGGAAGATCTTCAGGGGCTTAGTGTTAGGTTTATTTAAGGGGGGTTTGGGTTAGATTAGGGGTATGTGGGTGGTGGGTTGTAATGTTGGGGGGGTATTGTATGTTTTTTTTTACAGGCAAAAGAGCTGAATTCTTTGGGGCATGCCCCGCAAAGGGCCCTGTTCAGGGCTGGTAAGGTAAAAGAGCTTTGAACTTTAGTAATTTAGAATAGGGTAGGGCATTTTTTTATTTTGGGGGGGCTTTGTTATTTTATTAGGGGGCTTAGAGTAGGTGTAATTAGTTTAAAATTGTTGTAATATTTTTCTGATGTTTGTAAATATTTTTTATTTTTTGTAACTTAGTTCTTTTTTATTTTTTGTACTTTAGTTAGTTTATTTCATTGTATTTATTTGTAGATATTGTATTTAATTAATTTATTGATAGTGTAGTGTTAGGTTTAATTGTAGGTAATTGTAGGTATTTTATTTAATTAATTTATTGATAGTGTAGTGTTAGGTTTAATTGTAACTTAGGTTAGGATTTATTTTACAGGTAAATTTGTAATTATTTTAACTATTTTAGCTATTAAATAGTTCTTAACTATTTAATAGCTATTGTACCGGGTTAAAATTAATACAAAGTTGCCTGTAAAATAAATGTTAATCCTAAAATAGCTACAATATAATTATAATTTATATTGTAGCTATATTAGGGTTTATTTTACAGGTAAGTATTTAGCTTTAAATATGAATAATTTATTTAATAAGAGTTAATTTATTTCGTTAGATTTAAATTATATTTAATTTAGGGGGGTGTTAGTGTTAGGGTTAGACTTAGCTTTAGGGGATAATCCATTTATTAGAATAGCGTTGAGATTCGTTCGGCAGATTAGGGGTTAATAATTGAAGTTAGGTGTCGGTGATGTTAGGGAGGGCAGATTAGGGGTTAATACTATTTATTATAGGGTTATTGAGGCGGGAGTGAGGCGGATTAGGGGTTAATAACTTTATTATAGTAGCGGTGAGATCCGCTCGGCAGATTAGGGGTTAATAAGTGTAGGCAGGTGGAGGCGACGTTGAGGGGAGCAGATTAGGGGTTAATAAATATAATATAGGGGTCGGCGGTGTTAGGGGCAGCAGATTAGGGGTACATAGCTATAATGTAGGTGGCGGCTTTTTGCGGTCGGCAGATTAGGGGTTAATTATTGTAGGTAGCTGGTGGCGACGTTGTGGGGGGCAGGTTAGGGGTTAATAAATATAATATAGGGGTCGGCAGTGTTAGGGGCAGCAGATTAGGGGTACATAAGGATAACATAGGTGGCGGTCGGCAGATTAGGGGTTAAAAAATTTAATCGAGTGGCGGTGATGTGGGGGGACCTCGGTTTAGGGGTACATAGGTAGTTTATGGGTGTTAGTGTACTTTAGAGCACAGTGGTTAAGAGCTTTATAAACCGGCGTTAGCCCAGAAAGCTCTTAACTACTGACTTTTTTCTGCAGCTGGAGTTTTGTCGTTAGAATTCTAACGCTCACTTCAGCCACGACTCTAAATACCGGAGTTAGAAAGATCCCATTGAAAAGATAGGATACGCAATTGACGTACGGGGATCTGCGGTATGGAAAAGTCGCGGCTGAAAAGTGAGCGTTAGACCCTTTCCTGACTGACTCCAAATACCGGCGGTAGCCTAAAACCAGCGTTAGGAGCCTCTAACGCTGGTTTTCACGGCTACCGCCAAACTCTAAATCTAGGCCTGTGTTTTCTGCCTGTACTTCAGTGAGACCTCTGGCTATATCAATTTTTTGATTCATTGTGTTCAGTTGTGTAGTTAATTCTGCTGGATCCGTTTTATACACACACGTATGTTTTAAAGGAATACAACAAAATAAACACAGATTTTTAAGGCTTGATTATTCTGTCATGAATCAACATATTGTCTCAGACTAGAACAATTCAGTGAGTGAATAAATGTAAGTTTGTAGCTACTGGATACAGGTGAACTCTGCTCACTATTGAATTGGTTAATGAGCAAGTGCCTGAAATGTAGCAGTGATACTGAACAGAAATAAACAAAGTTCACTTTGAAAACTACTCACAATGTCAAGTCAGAGTAAGTTACTTTCAGTTTAAGAAGCAGGTTTACAATTAAGTAGGTAGGTAGAGTAGGTAGGTTTAGACACATTGATTTGCAAGGTATATGTAGTTCAGTACATTATTAGATGTTTCAATATATATGTAAAAGGATTGACAAGGCAGTTTGTTATACAGAATACTTCCGGTAAGAGAGCGTGCAACCAAATGAGGTGATATGAAGGAGCACAGACAGCATCTTGGAGAGACTGAACAGAGTGCAGGTGAATGACTTGAGCTGGAGGTGCACGGACAGCATCTGTGAGAGACTGAACAGTGTGTAAGTTAAATGGATAAGCTGCAGGTCCACAGACAGCATCTGTGAAAGGAGGAGATGAATTCTGGACTGCTGGTAACAATAGGAGATAGAGAGTTGGTTGTACACAGACAGTGTCTGTGTGCAGTTGAAGTAACTTCCAGGGATTCAATGGTAGCAAAAGTTTAATAAGCAAAAACAACTCTCAAAGTTAGAGAGCAATACTAGGCACAAGGTATACTTAATAATCAAGCAATTTGGAAAAGCAGGAAGTGGGAATTTAAAGGAGGAGAATGGGAGGTATTTACAATTACAGAACACTAGTGGTTCATATCTAATTCAAAGCTTGTAGTACGTATTGTGCCCTGGGGTAATTAATATGTTATATGTGTTATATATGCTCTCAATACTGACTCCTGATATATTTCTACTATATTTCTGAAAGCGTATTAATCACCTAAGACCTACGGAAAAACATAAGTTACTTATAGTTGTCAAGTAGAGCCCTAGTAATTGAATAGATAATAATTTAGAGCAGAGCTGTGCAGTATGCAGAAAGAAGGAACAACAACAACTAACTCAAAGAGTGCTTCAACCCAAGAAGCCTATTCTATATCCTTTTTCATATTAATGAAATTACTGGTAAAACTTTATAGATCAACTAAATTTATATGCATGTTACCCCTACATTAAAGTCACAACATTGCTACAGGGTGCAAAAAGTCCCCAACTCATGTTACACTTTATTTTAGAGATTCTGGAAAGAAGGGCAATGTGTTATAGAGTATCATCCAGACATAAAGAACAAATCTTAGGATACCAGGGCCCTAGGTGCCATCCAACTCACAATGTCACTCCCAATAATTTATCATATCCTAACGTGAGTTCAGTCCCTTTGGTACCCTAGTATCATACTGGAAAATCCTAAAGATTTCCCTCTTGGCTAGAATATTATTCAAGTCACCACCCCTTGATGGCAAAACCATCTTCTCTATGGCACACCAACTAAACGTGTTTGAATTGCCATTGTTTTTTCCAGCAAAATGCTGTACCAAAGGTGTGGAAGCTTTGCCAATATTGATGGTCGATAGATGTTCCCTGATCCTGGATCTCATGTCCCTAGAGTTCAGGCCCACATAGTGAAATTTGCATTGGGAACAGGTTATTAGGTAGATCACATAATTGGTGGTGCATTTCAGACAAGACTGAATATCAGTCAATTATATTACCACATCTGTATATGCCGACATGTGTCAGCCATGAGCTGGCATTCTTTGGTGTACTTTTTAATGGTGTAGGTATTAAAATACTGGCCAAGGTCCTACTCCTTTTGTAGGAGCACCTAATGCCCCTATCTACAATATTGACTAGCCAGTCATCCGCTGCAAAAAGGGGAAAATGTTGCTTTATAATTTTACATACCTGTTGGTACTGGGCACTAAATTCAGTGACAAAGTATATCCATTTGAAGCTATTGGTACCTTATGCTCCTTCAGTGTCAGCTAATAATTTCTCTCTTGGAATAGATTCCACAGCTTTCTTTGCTTGTATTATATCATAGCTTGGATATTTCCTATCCTTGAGTCTAACACTCAGTTCACTCACTTCTTTTTCAAATTCCTCATCATTGGAACAGTTCCTCCTCATTCTGGTAAACTGCTCCTTGGCTATAGCAAAACGTATTTGCTTAGGATGACTACTGTGCCTATGGAGTAGGGTGTTACCAGTTATTGGATTGCGATAAACACCCATCTTGACTTTATCACCCTTCTCATCTGTGAGGGTTAAATCCAGAAAGTAAGTTTTCTTGGAATTAGTTTTGAATGGGAATCGCAGGCCCATATCATTCTCATTGAGATTTTCAATTAAATTAATTATCTCACCTTGATCCCCTGTCCAAATGAACAGGAGATCGTTAATAAATCTCCTGTATAGTTTGATGTGATCCCTAAAAGGTTTTCTTCTCCAAAGATGAGGCATAGCTCCCACCAACCAAGGTACAAGTTGGCGTATGAAGGGGCGAATTAAGCTCCTGAGGCCGTGCCGCACCTTTGGAGATAGAAAACTCCCTTAAATTTGAAAAAGTTGTGCGAGAGTAAAAATTGGACAATTCTGATAATATAGGCTTAAAACTCTTGTGAAAATTCAGTGCACCGATTTAGAAAATAATGCCACAGCATCCACCGTGAGCCATAAACTGTACTCATCCCATTCCACATTCTGCATGACATTGATGACATGTTTATTGTCTTTGATATATGCAGGTAATGTGACTACCAAGGGTTGTAAAATAGAGTCAACCCATTGCGAGAGGTGCTCCAATAAGGAACCAATCCCACTCACAATGGGTCTGCCCTGTACATTAATTAGGATCTTATGTACTTTGGGAAGATGGTGGAACCAGGGTATCTTAGGGTATTTCACATCCAGAAATTCCACAGTCTGGTCATCAAGAATCCCCTGGTCCTGACCATCATCCAAAATATGTTTCAATTCCTCCCTGAACCTATTTGTGGGATCCCTGCTTAATGTTGTGTAGCCGTTTGGATTTTGAAGTTGACGCAGTGCCTCTGCCACATAATCCTCCTTATCCATGACCACTTCTGCACCTCCTTTATTGGCTGTGCATATTACCAACCTGTCATTACTCTGGAGTGCATTTAGGGCTTTTCTCTGGTTGTAGGTTAAATTATGTGTGGATTTATCCATACTTCTCTCCAATTTTACAAAATCCATTTCCACTCTGTGTTGGAAGGTTTCGGGTAAAAGTGGAATCTACCTTTCAAGGTTGTACCCCTATTTACACTACCTGATATATTTCTGGATTCATATTCCAGTGTTAGCAAGGATATTAAATCACAAATCTCTTCAAAATTGTGGATTTTATTGACTTCATATACAGGTTGTAGTTTAGTTTAGTTTAGTTTAGTGCAATTCATAATTCACCACTTTGGGTGCGCTAAAAAAATGTTAGCCGTGTTCTCTGGTATATATATTTTTTTTATCTGTTGCGCTCAATTTGTAATTAGGCTTATATGTTTTACTAACATATAACACCTAATTTTATACATATTAACATATATTTTGATTACTAACAGAAACAATAACTACAATTTAGTTATCTGCATTTATTTTGTTTGACCTATTATTTTAATATTGGCAACAAATAGAATGTTTCTTATTTTTTTTTTTTCATTTTGCTGTTTTATTGAAGTTGTTTGCAAGTATTACATCAACATCTATTTAGTGTGTGAGTATTTTTTATTACCAAAGAAATATAATATCTAGAATGAAGTCATGTTTTCCTATATAACTATAGTGTAGTTTTTCCAGTATGAGAATATGTTCTACTTCAGCTATCCATTGATCAAAGGTTGAGGCCTGTTGTTTTTTCCAAAGTCTGGGTATCAGGGTAAATTTATTAAATGGCGAGCGGACATGATTCGCTATTGGCATTTTTCATTGTGCAAGCATTTCTAGTGAAATGCTTGTGCAAGGCCCCCCTCTGCTCAGTGGTGGCCAATCAGCTGCTATCAGGGGCTGTCAATCATCCCGATCATTTCAGATCGGGATGATTTCAATCTTATGACTGCAATGATTTCAAGTCTTATGACCTCTGCTTCTTAACTTCCGTTTCTGGCGAAACTGAAATGATGGGCCTCTGAAGCAGCATCCGCTGCTTAATAAATGAAGCCCCCAGTCTCTTTGTGCAATTGAGCATACACTGGAGCAATTTCCTGCGGTATCCTACTTTTGGATATTGGTTAAGAAGAATTATTTTGGGGTTAAGAGTTATAATAGTGTCCAAGGTTTGATGTATACAAAATTCTATTTTCTCACAGAACTCTTTAAGTTTCGGACATGGACAGTTCCTTACTTTTTTGTTTCTTTTCATTTTTTTTTTAAGATTTTAGAGAATAGGTTAGTAATAAATATTTGATTTCAGTTCAATAATTCAACAGCTATAAGAAATTATTTTAATAGATACATTTTGTGACATTCATAACAGTGCTAATTCCACATTGGAATAGTACTGAAAATTACATGATCTACCTTTTTAAGCCTATAATAACAGATCAAATAATATAACCATGAATATAATTTAAATGATTTACATTTTTAAAAAATACAAGTGAAGAAAGTTGAATATAAAATTGATTTTCAGAAGATTAAATTAGATTTTAAAAAATATTGTCAGTGGGATGTATTCATTTTCTGTATTGTTGTAATAAGGAAAAGGTTACAAAGCTCATTGCTTGCCAACAAAAGCTTCTAAACAAAGGTAATTTGAGCTTTTGAACTCAGTTATTTTTCTTACTATAACAAATGATCTATGTCTTTCATTACTATATGATATCTGAATCATCCAGCAACGGTTGATATAGAAATAGCATTCTTACATACATAAATAATTATAGCATATGCTAGAAGGTTCCAAAATAAATAGTAAGAAAAACAAAATAAGAAATGTTATAATGTAATTTTAGGGATTAAATATGTTTCGAGGCAGAATGTAAGAATAAACTAAGATACACTTGCATGCAGTGAATTGTATAACTAGTTTACATCTATCTACATAGCTATCACATCTAGATTGATGGAAAGATAGATGATAGATGGATAGATAGACAGACAGACAGACAGACAGACAGATAGATAGATAGATAGATAGATAGATAGATAGTCAGATAGACAGATAGACATATGATAGATGGATGGATGCTTGGATAGACAGATACTGTAGATAGATAGATTGATATATAGATAGATATAGATAGATAGATGATAGATAGATAGATAGATAGATAGATAGATAGATAGTCTTATGAGGTATGGTCTATGTGGTTTCAGGGTAAATATAAAATGTACCCCTAATTCTCTCTTGATCTAGAGAGGGGTTTATTTTAAAACTTCAGAGGTGTATAATGAAGTCCAATCATCATGTGGAAAATTAATTTAAAGGGATACTAGCTTAATCTAATCTAAAAACATGTCTGTTTAAAATCTGTTAGAATGTTCTACGTATGCATTTTGTAGCCTGAAAAGCAACTGTGACTATCAGATTATGAATGAACTTTACATTATTCAATATACTTTAGCGTTTTAAGTGAAAAATTAGTTGAAAAGAAAATTGTATTATATTTCAGCCCAAAATTACACTTTAGAAAAATTAATACATATAAAAAAAATCTGCTCTGTATTGCATTGTTATTGAATTAATGATTTAAACCGTGTACATAGTAGAAAATGCTTGCCTATTGTACAAGTGTTTTCTCTTATATTAGCTTATTATTTATAACCCACAGAAGTGACAGAACAATACATAACATTACTGAAGTATGCAGTTTTCAAAGGAAAGAAACATAGCTTTTTTATTCTCTAATCCCAAATAGAATTTTTTTTATGAAGTGGCATTGAATAATTTTTTCCCCTAGTGCAGCTTTGTTGCCCTTGTTGTACATACGTGTCACATAAATTATGGTTCATAGGAATGTATTTGTCAGTTCACAATATATTTTGAATTATATAGCCTCTCTAAGATCATTGAGATAAAAATCACAACACCTTTTTCCAATGAGTTTGTGTTTCTGCTCTAATGAGGTTGTCAATGTTGTAGTATTTATAATACCTGAATTGTTGTGAGAAGAAAATTGAAGCACATGTTATGGTGAATAAATTCATTTTTTCCCTGTTAAGTACTTGGAATAATGAATATAAAATAACAAGTTGTATAAAACAGTTAGTACATTTTGATAAGACAAAAAAAAGACTATCACAAAAATAAAATCAGTTGTTTTTTTTTACAGATTTAGAGGTTATAAAATATGTTCTTTATGTGTAAGCATTGTGTCAATTACTGTTTATCACACCTAGTAATTATACTTTATTTATTGCTAAATGAGCATATTATTCCTTTTTGGCCAAATACTGTAGAGGCAGCCAGACACTGATTTTTCACTAAAGATATAAAAGAAAACCAGTGTTCTATTACTCATAAAATAATGTTAATAAAATATTATACTTAATATTTAATTTACCTTAAACAGCTGGATTACAAGTGGAGTGCAATTGATATCTTAAAAAATAAATCGCAATCTGGTATTACATGTAAATGGTTAAATATTTTAATAAAAACATCTTAATGCAGCCGACACTTATTTTTTAGCATATCCTATACTTTTAATATTGCAGTTAGCGTTATTAGTGCACTCACTGCGCTCGTATTATAAGTGGTAAGTTTAGTGCTGCGCTAAAGCACAATCCAAAATACTGCTTTTGAATTTAGCGTGATTAAGACCTGAAATAAACCATTATTATTCATAACAGAACTAGATGAAGAATGCAGCTACTACCCCCATTGGATTAGCGCTCCCTTAGCTCAGTACTCAAGCTATATTCAACATGAATTTTACTCTGTACTATCTGACATGCCGATATTAGCAAACCCTAGACCACTGGTTTTCAAATCTGCCCTCAGGCCTCCCCAACAGGCCAGGTTTTCAGGTTTACCTTGGATGAGAACAGGTAAAATAATCATGTTTACTAATCAGCTGATTATTTCACCTGTGCTCCAGTTCATATATCCTCAAAATGTGGCCTCTTAGAGAGGACTGAGGACAGGTTTAAAAACCAGTGCCCTAGACTATTGTTCAAGCAATAAAAATAACTGTGGATTTGTAATATGAGCTCAAAAATAGATGTGCTATTGATTGAGCTCGAGGGATGTTAACACACAATAACACTAATCTAAGACAAAATGTGTAGTTATATGTGGTTAAAAAAAAAAAAATACAAAAATTCAACCATCATTGTTTATTTTTCTCTTTACATATGTTCCCAGATGTATATCCTGCAAACTCAATGGCTGACCCTGCAACATTTTACACAAAGATTACTTGATAAATACAAGGGTACTTTTGAAGTTATCCTTAATGACAACAGAAAAGTTAATATATACAACTTTAGACAGCAAATCAATGCAAAAATAGATACACTTATGTAAAATTTTAATTTGATATGAACATGTGGATTTAAATAAGGGGGAATCAGTCTTCTCAAACGTAAAAGATATAAAACACCCTTTTTACATTATTAAGAATGTTTTTTGTATGCTATTAAGTTCATTCTGTATCAAAGAGAAAATTAAATAATTGTTCACCTTATTTCAGTGCAAAATGCAACATATTTATTTGTAAGCTTACAAGATTATCAAGCTTCTATAGAATTATTGCTGCACAGTCCTGAAGCTACAGTATTACAGTGCCCTGTGGCACCGGCATCTGCTTGCTGTGATTGATTGCTAAGCAATCCTTCTATCTAAGGTAATTGCTCATCTCTCTCCAACTTGCCAATCTGCACCCTACTCAACATAGTGTTTACCAGAACGCAAGGTTAAGTATTAGTTTTGTTACCCACTGATACTATTTGTCAAGTGTTTATAACATTGGAACAGCTGAAAGAAATGGCTGAAATATAGGTTTTCTTCACACATGACTGTTAGTACAAACCTTAAAATATAAACAAAATCCATTAAAACGTTTTTGATATATTTGGAATTAAAAAATATTGTTGTGTTCCTTATGTTTTTATTTTCAAATCAAAAATATTACTCCATTTACTATTGGAGACCACAAAAATGTGTAGATTATTAAATGTAAATATTTAAAGTGGCTTTATATTTAAAAAAAAAAAAAAAAATAACAACAAAAAAAGCAAATGGAAAACCATATTCATTTTGTTTCTGTACACCTGAACACAAAATACAAGCATTTTTAACTAGGGTTTCCAGCTAGCTTTCACATAAATTCTGCATGATCATGTGGTAGCCATACAGGGATCAGAAGGTAAGTTCACTTAATAATGCCTCCCCAAAACTTTGCCCTAAATTCCTATATAGATCCTGCCCCAAACCTGTGCTAGGCTGCATCATGTAAATTGTTTTACATTGTGTGAATGCTACTGCAAGCTAAGGCCTAGTTTCCATAGAGGGGGTAAAGTTTGGAAACTTGTGATAAAAACCTTTATCTCCGTTAAAGTCTATGGAGAATTTTTATGCAACCAACAGTTTCCAAACTTTACCAACTCAATGGAAACTAGGCCTAAGTTCACAAAAGTATATAACATTGTTAAAAGCATCCAAAAAAACTGCTGCTATACAGTACTTCCGACACATGTATGCTACCTACCTAGGTATGCTTTTCAACAAAGTATATTATATAAGAATGAAATACATTTGATAATAGAAGTACGTTGCATTGGAAACTTTTTTTTAATGTATGCACTATTTGACTCATAAACAGATATGTTTGGGTTTCATGTTCTTTTAAATGCTGATTTATACACTTTTTTTCCTGTTTGTAAGTGAATGAACTATAGGTATAAGTATAGTCTATGTGGGGTTCATTTCCATTGAGTCGGTAAAAAGGGAGCTGTAATTTACTGAAGTGACCAACAGCTAAAAGTAGTTTACAGCTCAATTTTAGCACCTGGTTTCCATTGAAAAATATTGTGCAATATGAGCAGTTGCTCTTTTCATGTAAGTGTAAGCTAACGTTGTGTTAACGCTTCCATCTAGCATGGGATGTCTCAAAAATTGCAAAATTTGTTGCTATGGTAACATGGCCTTACACTATAAAATGTACTTTTAACGTCTGTGCTCCTTATCTGTGATCACCTCTAGGTAGAAACAAAAATAAAGATACATTGAATTCATTCATTAAAACATTTAATTAAATTAATTTTTTTTAATTTAATGAAAAAACATTTTTTTGTTTTATTACATTTTTTAATTTATTGATAAATATAATAAATATTGCTGCTGTATGTATATATACTGTATATATATATATATATATATATATATATATATATATATATATATATTTATATATGCTAGAAATAAGCTTTTTGTGCGTCAGATTTTAAAACTATTTTATTTTATAAATAAATATTTCCCCCTATTCCATGGTGTTGAAACAATAATTGATTTTTTATAGTTAAAACACTTTCTCAGTTTAATATACATTTAAGCTAAAAACACTTACAGTAGAGCCATACTGTAAAATCTTGACAAGAAAAGAAAATAGTGTAATTGATAGGGAATATAATAATATTCAGTTCTTAAATCAAACATGATGGAGTTCTTACTTGATAGCTTTGAAGATTATATATTGTAAATGTATTCTAATGCATTGATCTTCAAACCTCTTTTCCTAAGACCCAGTGCAATTATACCACATGTCTTTGCAACCCTATATTTATGCTAACAAAAGACAAGGTTTCAACAGCACTACACTAGTGGTTGGGGGATGCCTTATCTGGTTATAGTATTAATCTACTTTTTTGGCTGGTGTGCTAATGCATAAATAAACTTTTGTAAAGTTGGAGTCAAAAAGAAGAATTTGACCATGAAAGATGCATCTGAGTAGCACTTCTCTCTCCCCTTGTATATTTTAGAACATCAAGTTTGTTCAAGGGTAATGGTTCAGTAGTGTTTAAAATTTAACTTTTGACTGAAAATATTAATATTAAAAACAAAATATGTATTTAAAAACACAAATAGTTTTCTGACATATCTGATTAATATGATTTGGGCACTGAATCAATTGAAATCTGGAACACCACAAGAGTATGAACTTATTATTAATTGTGTTGGTCCCACACTGTATAATGGATGTATATTTTCCAACTGGAATTAATGTAAGAGGTCTATTGGTAAGTATTATTCACTGTAGAGATAAATATTTATAAGGTTAAGTTTGGTATTTGTTTGCAATGTCTTATTAATTGAATTGTGTAGGAAATCGGCAAATTTATTTTACTAGCTATGAATAAAGACACTCTCTGTATTCAGTAATTGTTCATTAATACTTAAACAGTGATGTGTTTGTACGGAAATACAATAAAATTACTAAAGAATATGTATTATTGCAACAGGTAAATTGTTGTGTTTGCATTCGTTTTGGTGAATATAAGTAAAGCTCGACCCTTTTTATATTGTGCTTTACATTTGGAATATGGATATATTAGCACCAATATCAATAGATAGAAATCTCTTCTTCCTTGGAATGGAATATTATTTGAATTGATATTGTGGCTGTTTGTAAAAGGGGTTAAAAGTGTGCAGGAAATTACACACTATTCTGGGTTGGAAAAAAGGGAATAATATATTTATATCTGACAGTAAACCTCAGTATATATAATCATATATATATATATATATATATATATATATATATATATATATATATGGTAAATCTATACAGAAGCTCCACTATGTCTTTGGATCTCTGTCAGATATATTAGGACTCATCGATGCCCCTTTAGATGACGATTGGTTGGGCTAATTATGCTTTTTCAGTATCAGTGGTGTGCCCCTTTAAATAATTAAGATAATCTTAAAACATAAGGATATATGCATCTAAGTATGTATAAAGGCTCCGAAAATGTTCAGGTTTAGCTGGGTGATTACGTGTGAAAGCAAATTAACATCACCATTTGTTTTAGAATTTATTCTTAACTTATTTATCAACCTGAAATGCATATAGGGTCAAATTATTGCGCCTCTTTTGTGTTGGTAAGGGTACAGATGGTTCTTAGAAAAATATGCACTGTAACTTGGTGACAATGTAACAAATGTGTCTTATTCCCTATCTTAAATATGGGTTTCTATTTTAACTATAAGTGAGCTTGCTCAATATCTCTTATCACCACAGTAGCCAAATGTATCACTGCAGGGGTTATTAGTTCTATTACATTAGCATATAAAGTGAGTGGTATTTAATCAATATCAATATTCTTAGAGGCAATAGTACTTGCAGTCGCAATGGTTTAGAAATGCTTGAAAAGTCTCTTAATATTAATATCCACGGTTATTTAATCTTGCTAGTGTTTGTATTCTACTAAGTGTATACATTAGAAATTCATATTATTTAAACCACGCAAAGTACTGTTTACCAACCACTGAATTGTGCCTATAATTTCTAGCTGTTGGTCATTAACAATAAGTGTGACTATATTACCAGAGAGTTAACTTAGTCTATTAGCATAGATAAGCGGTATAGTTCTAATGTTTGGAATTACAGGCCATCCTCCATTTTGGATACTACCACTTTATAACGCTTGTTTGGTTAACGTGTCCCCTCTATTTATTAGGTCAATTTGGATTCCTAAGTGATAGGGTTAACACTTTAGATAGTTAAATTCTATTTTCGGTTCAATATCCTTATTGCTAGTGCACTGTTTGCAAAATTATCTCATTCTGAGAGTCAGAACTATTTGCAATTTAAAATTAATAAGGAGTTGAAAAAAAATCAACACCCTCCCTTGACATGTTTTGCCGTTTTTTTTATACTTGCTCTGAAAATCTCTTAAGTAATATACAAGAAGATAGTTGCAATTTTCGTTAAAGTGTCTAAAATGCATACTTTCTTACTGATTGTAGTCAAAAACACACTCACATACAACACACAAACACTCTCACACAACATACACACCACACACATACTCATATAACACACACACACTCTCATATAGCACACACCTCCCACACACTCTCATATAACATACACACCACACACACTCATATCACACATATCACACACACTCTCCTACAACACATACACACACACAATCTCCTACAACACACACTCTCCTACAACACACACACACACACAATCTCCTACAACACACACTCTCCTACAACACACACACACACAATCTCCTACAACACACACTCTCCTACAACACACACACACACACAATCTCCTACAACACACACTCTCCTACAACACACACACACACACAATCTCCTACAACACACACTCTCCTACAAGACATACACACACACAATCTCCTACAACACACACTCTCCTACAACACACACACACACACACACACACACACAATCTCCTACAACACACACTCTCATATAACATACACACCACACACACTCATATCACACACATCACACACACTCTCCTACAACACATACACACACACAATCTCCTACAACACACACTCTCCTACAAAACACACACACAAGTTGCAACCCAGTAAACATGATGATGCATCCCAGTAATGGTTCCCAACCCGTGGTTTGAAGAACCCTGCTCATATACATTTAGATTTTAGTTGCACTTTCTGATTGTTTCACAATCAAAGTAAACAGCTTCAACTCAAAGGACCAGTAAAAACAGTACATTTATATAATCAACAAATGCTTGATAAAAAGAAAATGCAGTAGCAGTTAGTCTGAACTTCAAATGAGTAGTAGATTTTTTTTTCTAACAAATTTCAAAAAAGTCATATCTATTTCCCACTCCTCCTGTATCATGTGCCAGCCATCAACCAATCACAAATGCATATACATATATTCTATGAATTCTTGCACATTCTCAGTAGGAGCTGGTGACTAAAAAAGTTTAAATATGAAAAGATTATGCACATTTTGTTTACAATTACATGCTTTATTTGAATCATGACAGTTTAATTTCTTCTTGAGTGTCCCTTTAACCTTTTGCATATAAAAAATATTGTAGCACATATATAGGGGCCATATTATCAAGCACCGAATGGAGCTTGATGCCCCTGTTTCTGTGTGAGCCTTCTAAAGACCGCTGCTCCATAACTGATCCGCTGCCTCTGAGGCTGCGGTCTTCAATTCATCCGATCCTATACGATCAGGCTGATTGACACCCACTGCTAGCTAGTCTGCAGGGGGCGGCATTGTACATTGCTGTCGGCATTCAGGGATGTCTGTTGGACATTATACACTACAGCTTATCGTGTCGGACAGACATTGATAAATTTGGCCCAAAGTGTTTAATCATATGCGTAATAAAGTGTTCAATTCATCAATTAAATGTAAAAAAAAAAAAAAAAAAAATCAACCTCAGCTGTAAAGGGAAAAAATTCTGTTTGACTTCTATCAACACATTAATTTCTTCTTCTTGGAATCCATTGCTTAAGCTTTGTTGAAAGAGCATACTGAGGTAGGCTGTGGATGGTGCATGTTTTTTGAGAGCTATATATATATATATATATATATATATATATATATATATATATATATATATATATATATATATATATAATAGTGTTACAAATGTTACAGACAGTCCTGCCATATAGTGCTGAAGACACATGCAAAATGCTAAAGCTATGTCAGTATGCACCCATAGAAAGAATTAAGCTCTGATCCATGCATGTGTCTTGAGCATTATATGTATAACAATGTTAGAAACATTGTTACAAACAGTTCATACAGTGTGTGTGGAAGACATGTACACAGGTGCAGGATGAGAGCTTTTATTTTTTCATTACAATTTACAATCTATCTACCTTAGAATGAGCTCAAATAACAAAACACAGAGTTAATAAATTAAATGTATTTATTAAGGACAAAAGATGTTAAATCTGCAACCCTGAGAAGGTAAAGGGTAAGTTCACTATTAAAGGCAGGAGATGGTAAACCCGCCACTCTGAGATGTTAAAGTGTCAGTTCACTATTCAAGGCAGTAGATGTTATAGCCGCAACCCGGAGATGTTAAAGGGTTATAATACAAGGCCATGTAGCCAGATGTGCAAGCCATGTTCAACCAAAGCAGCAAAAATAGCTCCTTACACAATCCCAAATGTGCTGCTGTAAGGTCTTTTTCTGGCATTTTACAATTGTGGGGATATTTATAAGAAATACAAATAAAATGTTACTATAACAAGTCTAATTCATAATTTACCAAACATAAATTACATATTAGAGAATAGGAGACAATATTATCATTTTACTCTTGAATACAGTTATGATTATTTGGTCCACCAGTGAAATAACAGAGCTCCCAATTCTCCTGTATTTTGAATAGTTTGGGTACTCTGCCCACTTTCCCTCCTACAGTTTCCTCTTCAAGGTAAAGGTTTCCAGTGAAAATAGTAACTTAATAACTAAATATTTCAAGATATGTTTCTTTCCAGCATAGTTGTCCTCCAAAGATGGAGTAGAAGATGCAAATGAAACAGACATAAAGTAACCAGTGACATTGTCCCCCTTACAGAATGACATAGACATACACTGATATACATTATAAGAATAATCAATACTATAAGGGAATATAATAGAGACAAAGATAATAAGATGTGTAATTAGTCTGTTAATGTGATTCAATACAACAGGTAGAGGGGAGCTACCTGTTGGTGAGAAGAGGATACAGTCTGCTTCTTACAGTCTGTTCCTTCATAAGAGATCACTATCAATGTATATATAAGACACCCAATAGAGACCGCACACACCAGACTTGTTTCAAATAGACATGTGCGGTTCGTTTCGGATTAATTCGGAAATTCGGTAAATTCGGTAAATTCGGAGATTCGGATCGATTCGGATTTCCGAATTAAAATACTTCCGAATCTACCGAATGAATCCGAAATAGCTGCCGTATCTCCGAATAAATCCGAATTAGCTCGTTAAGATTCGGCATTTCCCCATAGGAAACAATGGGAGTTTCGGCTGAAAAAAAACTAACACCGCAGCCCCATTGTTTCCTATGGGGAAACACTAAGTCTGCACCTAACACCCTAACATGTACCCCGAGTCTCTAAACACCCCTAATCTAACACTTATTAACCCCTAATCTGCTGCCTCCGCTATCGCTGACACCTGCATTATTTTATTAACCCCTAATCTGCCGACCGAATATCGCCGCCACCTACATTATAGCTATTAACCCCTAATCTGCTGTCCCTAACACCGCCGACCCCTACATTATAGTTATTAACCCCTAATCTGCCTCCCCCAACGTCGCCACAATCTAACTACAAGTATTAACCCCTAATCTGCCGACCCGATATCGCCGCCGCCTACATTATAACTATTAACCCCTAATCTGCTGTCCCTAACACCGCCGACCCCTACATTATAGTTATTAACCCCTAATCTGCCTCCCCCCAACGTCGCCGCAATCTAACTACAAGTATTAACCCCTAATCTGCCGACCCGATATCGCCACCGCCTACATTATAACTATTAATCCCTAATCTGCTGTCCCTAACACCGCCGACCCCTACATTATAGTTATTAACCCCTAATCTGCCTCCCCCAACGTCGCCGCAATCTAACTACAAGTATTAACCCCTAATCTGCCGACCACAAATCGCCGCCGCCTACATTATAACTATTAACCCCTAATCTGCTGTCCCTAACACCGCCGACCCCTACATTATAGTTATTAACCCCTAATCTGCCTCCCCCCAACGTCGCCACAATCTAACTACAAGTATTAACCCCTAATCTGCCGACCGCAAATCGCCGCCACTATAATAAATGTATTAACCCCTAAACCGCCGCACTCCCGCCTCGCAAACACTATAATACATTTTATTAACCCCTAATCTGCCCTCCCTAACATCGCCGCCACCTACCTACAATTATTAACCCCTAATCTCCCGCCCCCATCGTCGCCGCTACTATAATAAGGTTATTAACCCCTAAACCTAAATCTAACCCTAACACTAACACCCCCTAACTTAAATATAATTTAAATAAAACGAAATAAGTTTACTATAGTTAAATAAATGAATCCTATTTAAAACTAAAGACTTACCTGTAAAATAAACCCTAAGATAGCTGCAATATAACTAATAGTTACATTGTAGCTATTTTAGGATTTATTTTTATTTTACAGGCAACTTTGTATTTATTTTAACTAGGTACAATAGTTATTAAATAGTTAATAACTATTTAATAACTACCTAGCTAAAATAAATACAAATTTACCTGTAAAATAAATCCTAACCTAAGTTACACTAACACCTAACACTACACTATCATTAAATTAACTAAATAAATGAATCATATTTAAAACAAAATACTTACCTGTAAAATAAACCCTAATATAGCTGCAATATAACTAATAGTTACATTGTAGCTATTTTAGCATTTATATTTATTTGACAGACAACTTTGTATTTATTTTAACTAGGTACAATAGCTATTAAATAGTTATTGACTAATTAATAGCTACCTAGTTAAAATAATTACAAAATTACCTGTAAAATAAATCCTAACCTAAGTTACAATTAAACCTAACACTACACTGTCATTAAATAAATTAACTACAAGTACCTACAATTATCTACAATTAAATAAACTAAAGTACAAAACCCCCCCACTAAATTACAAAAAAAAACAAACACTAAATTACAAAAAATAAAAAAATATTACAAGAATTTTAAACTAATTACACCTAATCTAAGCCCCCTAATAAAATAACAAAGCCTCCCAAAATAAAAAAAAATGCCCTACCCTATACTAAATTACAAAAGTTAACAGCTCTATTACCTTACCAGCCCTGAACAGGGCCCTTTGCGGGGCATGCTCCAAAGAAAACAGCTCTTTTGCCTGTAAAAAAAAACACAATCCCCCCCCCACATTACAACCCACCACCCACATACCCCTACTCTAACCCAAACCCCCCTTAAATAAACCTAACACTACCCCCCTGAAGATCTCCCTACCTTGAGTCGTGTTCACCCAGCCGGGCCGAAGTCTTCATCCGATGGGGCAGAAGAGGACATCCAGACCGGCAGAAGTCTTCATCCAAGCGGGGCAAGAAGAGGTCTTCCATCCATCATACAAGTACCAAAATACAAACAAACACTAAATTACCAAAAATAATAAAATATTACAATAATTTTAAACTAATTACACCTAATCTAAGCCCCCTACTAGCTATTAATATAGCTTCAATATAACTAATAGTTACATTGTAGCTATTTTAGGATTTATATGTATTTTACAGGCAACTTTGTATTTATTTTAACTAGGTACAATAGTTATTAAATAGTTAATAACTATTTAATAACTACCTAGCTAAAATAAATACAAATTTACCTGTAAAATAAATCATAACCTAAGTTACAATTACACCTAACACTACACTATCATTAAATTAACTAAATAAATGAATCCTATATAAAACTAAAGACTTACCTGTAAAATAAACCCTAATATAGCTGCAATATAACTAATAGTTACATTGTAGCTATTTTAGCATTTATATTTATTGTACAGGCAACTTTGTATTCATTTTAACTAGGTTCAATAGCTATTAAATAGATATTGACTATTTAATAGCTACCTAGTTAAAATAATTACAAAATTACCTGTAAAATAAATCCTAACCTAAGTTACAATTAAACCTAACACTACACTATCATTAAATAAATTAACTACAAGTACCTACAATTAAATGCAATTAAAAAAACTAAACTAAAGTACAAACCCCCCCCCCCACTAAATTACAAAAAATAAAAAAATATTACAAGAATTTTAAACTAATTACACCTAATCTAAGCCCCCTAATAAAATAACAAAGCCCCCCAAAATAAAAAAAATGCCCTAACCTATACTAAATTACAAAAGTTAACAGCTCTATTACCTTACCAGCCCTGAACAGGGCCCTTTGCGGGGCATGCCCCAAAGAAAACAGCTCTTTTGCCTGTAAAAAAAAAACACAATCCCTCCCCCCACATTACAACCCACCACCCACATACCCCTACTCTAACCCAAACCCCCCTTAAATAAACCTAACACTACCCCCCTGAAGATCTCCCTACCTTGAGTCGTGTTCACCCAGCCGGGCCGAAGTCTTCATCCGATGGGGCAGAAGAGGACATCCAGACCGGCAGAAGTCTTCATCCAAGCGGGGCAAGAAGAGGTCTTCCATCCATCAGAAAAGTACAAAAAAACAAACAAACACTAAATTAGCAAAAATAATAAAATATTACAATAATTTTAAACTAATTACACCTAATCTAAGCCCCCTACTAGCTATTAATATAGCTACAATATAACTAATAGTTACATTGTAGCTATTTTAGGATTTATATTTATTTTACAGGCAACTTTGTATTTATTTTAACTAGGTACAATAGCTATTACATAGTTAATAACTACCTAGCTAAAATAAATACAAATTTACCTGTAAAATAAACCCTAACCTAAGTTACAATTACACCTAACACTACACTGTCATTAAATTAACTAAATAAATTAATCCTATATAAAACTAAATACTTACCTGTAAAATAAACCCTAATATAGCTACAATATAACTAATAGTTACATTGTAGCTATTTTAGCATTTATATTTATTTTACAGGCAACTTTGTATTTATTTTAACTAGGTAGCTATTAAACAGTAAATATCTATTTAATAGCTACCTAGTTAAAATAATTACAAAATTACCTGTAAAATAAATCCTAACCTAAGTTACTATTAAACCTAACACTACACTATCATTAAATAAATTAACTACAAGTACCTACAATTAAATACAATGAAATAAACTAAACTAAAGTACAAAAAAAACAAACACTAAATTACAAAAAATAAAAAAAATTACAAGAATTTTAAACTAATTACACCTAATCTAAGCCCCCTAATAAAATAACAAAGCCCCCCAAAATAAAAAAAAGCCCTACCCTATACTAAATTACAAAAGTAATCAGCTCTATTACCTTACCAGCCCTGAACAGGGCCTTTTGCGGGGGCATGCCCCAAAGAAAACAGCTCTTTTGCCTGTAAAAAAAAAACACAATACCCCCCCCACCTTACAACCCACCACCCACATACCCCTACTCTAACCCAAACCCCCCTTAAATAAACCTAACACTACCCCCCTGAAGATCTCTCTACCGTGTCTTCACCCAGCGGGCCGAAGTCTTCATCCGATGGGGCAGAAGAGGACATCCAGACCGGCAGAAGTCTTCATCCAAGCGGGGCAAGAAGAGGTCTTCCATCCATCAGAAGTCTTGATCCAGGCGGCATCTTCTCTGTTCATCCATCCGGAGCGGAGCGGCAGCATCCTGAAGACATCCCACGCAGAGCATCCTCTTCTTTCTTGATCCGACGACTAGGTGACTGTACCTTTAAGTGACGTCATCCAAGATGGCGTCCCTTGAATTCCGATTGGCTGATAGGATTCTATCAGCCAATCGGAATTAAGGTAGGAAAAATCTGATTGGCTGATTTAATCAGCCAATCAGATTCAAGTTCAATCCGATTGGCTGATGGAATCAGCCAATCAGATTGACCTCGCATTCTATTGGCTGTTCCGATCAGCCAATAGAATGCGAGCTCAATCTGATTGGCTGATTGGATCAGCCAATCGGATTGAACTTGAATCTGATTGGCTGATTGAATCAGCCAATCAGATTTTTCCTACCTTAATTCCGATTGGCTGATAGAATCCTATCAGCCAATCGGAATTCAAGGGACGCCATCTTGGATGACGTCACTTAAAGGTACAGTCACCTAGTCGTCGGATCAAGAAAGAAGAGGATGCTCTGCGTGGGATGTCTTCAGGATGCTGCCGCTCCGCTCCGGATGGATGAACAGAGAAGATGCCGCCTGGATCAAGACTTCTGATGGATGGAAGACCTCTTCTTGCCCCGCTTGGATGAAGACTTCTGCCAGTCTGGATGTCCTCTTCTGCCCCATCGGATGAAGACTTCGGCCCGCTGGGTGAAGACACGGTAGAGAGATCTTCAGGGGGGTAGTGTTAGGTTTATTTAAGGGGGGTTTGGGTTAGAGTAGGGGTATGTGGGTGGTGGGTTGTAATGTGGGGGGGGGGTATTGTGTTTTTTTTTACAGGCAAAAGAGCTGTTTTCTTTGGGGCATGCCCCCGCAAAAGGCCCTTTTAAGGGCTGGTAAGGTAATAGAGCTGATTACTTTTGTAATTTAGTATAGGGTAGGGCATTTTTTTATTTTGGGGGGCTTTGTTATTTTATTAGGGGGCTTAGATTAGGTGTAATTAGTTTAAAATTCTTGTAATTTTTTTTATTTTTTGTAATTTAGTGTTTGTTTTTTTTGTACTTTAGTTTAGTTTATTTCATTGTATTTAATTGTAGGTACTTGTAGTTAATTTATTTAATGATAGTGTAGTGTTAGGTTTAATAGTAACTTAGGTTAGGATTTATTTTACAGGTAATTTTGTAATTATTTTAACTAGGTAGCTATTAAACAGTAAATATCTATTTAATAGCTATTGTACCTAGTTAAAATAAATACAAAGTTGCCTGTAAAATAAATATAAATGCTAAAATAGCTACAATGTAACTATTAGTTATATTGTAGCTATATTAGGGTTTATTTTACAGGTAAGTATTTAGTTTTATATAGGATTAATTTATTTAGTTAATTTAATGACAGTGTAGTGTTAGGTGTAATTGTAACTTAGGTTAGGGTTTATTTTACAGGTAAATTTGTATTTATTTTAGCTAGGTAGTTATTAACTATTTAATAGCTATTGTACCTAGTTAAAATAAATACAAAGTTGCCTGTAAAATAAATATAAATCCTAAAATAGCTACAATGTAACTATTAGTTATATTGTAGCTATATTAATAGCTAGTAGGGGGCTTAGATTAGGTGTAATTAGTTTAAAATTATTGCAATATTTTATTATTTTTGCTAATTTAGTGTTTGTTTGTTTTTTTGTACTTTTCTGATGGATGGAAGACCTCTTCTTGCCCCGCTTGGATGAAGACTTCTGCCGGTCTGGATGTCCTCTTCTGCCCGATCGGATGAAGACTTCGGCCCGCTGGGTGAAGACACAGTAGAGAGATCTTCAGGGGGGTAGTGTTAGGTTTATTTAAGGGGGGTTTGGGTTAGAGTAGGGGTATGTGGGTGGTGGGTTGTAATGTGGGGGGGGGTATTGTGTTTTTTTTTTACAGGCAAAAGAGCTGTTTTCTTTGGGGCATGCCCCCGCAAAAGGCCCTGTTCAGGGCTGGTAAGGTAATAGAGCTGATTACTTTTGTAATTTAGTATAGGGTAGGGCTTTTTTTTATTTTGGGGGGCTTTGTTATTTTATTAGGGGGCTTAGATTAGGTGTAATTAGTTTAAAATTCTTGTAATATTTTTTTATTTTTTGTAATTTAGTGGGGGGGGGGTTTGTACTTTAGTTTAGTTTTTTAATTGTATTTAATTGTAGGTACTTGTAGTTAATTTATTTAATGATAGTGTAGTGTTAGGTTTAATTGTAACTTAGGTTAGGATTTATTTTACAGGTAATTTTGTAATTATTTTAACTAGGTAGCTATTAAACAGTAAATATCTATTTAATAGCTATTGTACCTAGTTAAAATAAATACAAAGTTGCCTGTACAATAAATATAAATGCTAAAATAGCTACAATGTAACTATTAGTTATATTGCAGCTATATTAGGGTTTATTTTACAGGTAAGTCTTTAGTTTTACATAGGATTCATTTATTTTGTTAATTTAATGATAGTGTAGTGTTAGGTGTAATTGTAACTTAGGTTATGATTTATTTTACAGGTAAATTTGTATTTATTTTAGCTAGGTAGTTATTAAATAGTTATTAACTATTTAATAGCTATTGTACCTAGTTAAAATAAATACAAAGTTGCCTGTAAAATAAATATAAATCCTAAAATAGCTACAATGTAACTATTAGTTATATTGAAGCTATATTAATAGCTAGTAGGGGGCTTAGATTAGGAGTAATTAGTTTAAAATTATTGTAATATTTTATTATTTTTTGTAATTTAGTGTTTGTTTGTATTTTGGTACTTGTATGATGGATGGAAGACCTCTTCTTGCCCAGCTTGGATGAAGACTTCTGCCGGTCTGGATGTCCTCTTCTGCCCCATCGGATGAAGACTTCGGCCCGGCTGGGTGAACACGACTCAAGGTAGGGAGATCTTCAGGGGGGTAGTGTTAGGTTTATTTAAGGGAGGTTTGGGTTAGAGTAGGGGTATGTGGGTGGTGGGTTGTAATGTGGGGGGGGGATTGTGTTTTTTTTTTTTTACAGGCAAAAGAGCTGTTTTCTTTGGGGCATGCCCCGCAAAGGGCCCTGTTCAGGGCTGGTAAGGTAATAGAGCTGTTAACTTTTGTAATTTAGTATAGGGTAGGGCATTTTTTTTATTTTGGGGGGCTTTGTTATTTTATTAGGGGGCTTAGATTAGGTGTAATTAGTTTAAAATTCTTGTAATATTTTTTTATTTTTTGTAATTTAGTGTTTGTTTTTTTTTGTAATTTAGTGGGGGGGTTTTGTACTTTAGTTTATTTAATTGTAGATAATTGTAGGTACTTGTAGTTAATTTATTTAATGACAGTGTAGTGTTAGGTTTAATTGTAACTTAGGTTAGGATTTATTTTACAGGTAATTTTGTAATTATTTTAACTAGGTAGCTATTAATTAGTCAATAACTATTAAATAGCTTTTGTACCTAGTTAAAATAAATACAAAGTTGCCTGTAAAATAAATATAAATGCTAAAATAGCTACAATGTAACTATTAGTTATATTGCAGCTATTTTAGGGTTTATTTTACAGGTAAGTATTTTGTTTTAAATATGATTCATTTATTTAGTTAATTTAATGATAGTGTAGTGTTAGGTGTTAGTGTAACTTAGGTTAGGATTTATTTTACAGGTAAATTTGTATTTATTTTAGCTAGGTAGTTATTAAATAGTTAATAACTATTTAATAGCTATTGTACCTAGTTAAAATAAATACAAAGTTGCCTGTAAAATAAAAATAAATCCTAAAATAGCTACAATGTAACTATTAGTTATATTGCAGATATCTTAGGGTTTATTTTACAGGCAAGTCTTTAGTTTTAAATAGGATTCATTTATTTAACTATAGTAAACTTATTTCGTTTTATTTAAATTATATTTAAGTTAGGGGGTGTTAGTGTTAGGGTTAGATTTAGGTTTAGGGGTTAATAACCTTAATATAGTAGCGGCGACGATGGGGGCGGGAGATTAGGGGTTAATAATTGTAGGTAGGTGGCGGCGATGTTAGGGAGGGCAGATTAGGGGTTAATAAAATGTATTATAGTGTTTGCGAGGCGGGAGTGCGGCGGTTTAGGGGTTAATACATTTATTATAGTGGCGGCGATTTGCGGTCGGCAGATTAGGGGTTAATACTTGTAGTTAGATTGTGGCGACGTTGGGGGGAGGCAGATTAGGGGTTAATAACTATAATGTAGGGGTCGGCGGTGTTAGGGACAGCAGATTAGGGGTTAATAGCTATAATGTAGGCGGCGGCGATATCGGGTCGGCAGATTAGGGGTTAATACTTGTAGTTAGATTGCGGCGACGTTGGGGGAGGCAGATTAGGGGTTAATAACTATAATGTAGGGGTCGGCGGTGTTAGGGACAGCAGATTAGGGGTTAATAGTTATAATGTAGGCGGCGGCGATATTGGGTCGGCAGATTAGGGGTTAATACTTGTAGTTAGATTGCGGCGACGTTGGGGGAGGCAGATTAGGGGTTAATAACTATAATGTAGGGGTCGGCGGTGTTAGGGACAGCAGATTAGGGGTTAATAGCTATAATGTAGGCGGCGGCGATATCGGGTCGGCAGATTAGGGGTTAATACTTGTAGTTAGATTGCGGCGACATTGGGGGGGGGCAGATTAGGGGTTAATAACTATAATGTAGGGGTCGGCGGTGTTAGGGACAGCAGGTTAGGGGTTAATAGCTATAATGTAGGCGGCGGCGATATCGGGTCGGCAGATTAGGGGTTAATACTTGTAGTTAGATTGCGGCGACGTTGGGGGAGGCAGATTAGGGGTTAATAACTATAATGTAGGGGTCGGCGGTGTTAGGGACAGCAGATTAGGGGTTAATAGCTATAATGTAGGCGGCGGCGATATCCGATCGGCAGATTAGGGGTTAAATAATGTTATTATAGGGTTTGCGATGTGGGGGGGGCCTCGGTTTAGTGGTTCATAGGTAGTTTATGGGTGTTAGTGACTTAGTGTACTAAATGGGTGTTAGTGTACTAAAAACATACCGAATTTCGGAACGGAATAGAACCGAATTCAGCCGAATCCGAATAAATCCGAAACGAATTTATTCGGATCCGAATAAATCCGAAACGAATTTATTCAAATTTTGCCGAATCAGATTCGATCCGAAACGAAATTCGAAAAGTCCGAATCGATCCGAACCGAAAACGAACCAAATTTTTTAGCGGTGCACATGTCTAGTTTCAAAACAAAAATCACCTGTTTAATGTGACGTTTCGGGGTCTCCCCCTTTATTAAACATATACAGTGTATAATGCAATACATACCTCTATAAACACTCCACAACCATCACAAAGTGCAGTTCTGCCAAACCAGGAACTCCCTCAGAGTTCCATCTGCACAACTGCGCATGCGCAATGGACATCTACAGAAGCCCAAGTTGGCCAACGGAAAAAATCAAAACAAAAAAAACATAATTCATTACAGTTAACTATCAACAAATGCAGACACAGCTACAACATGCGCAAAATACATTATACAGCCACCTGAGGAAACGGCGTATGAGCTGAGAAACGCATTGCATTTACAATGGGCTTGACTGTATGCCCCTAGTTCACTCCTTTGTATATGTATTTTAATTTGTTTTTAATAAATAGAACTTTCTAATTTTTAAAAAATACTCTTGTGATTGATTTTACCTGCCTGCACCTGCTTGGAGTGGAACCTAACACACTGAAGTCTGCCACTTTTGGATATTGCATCCTAAGGAAAAGTCCCTTGGTGGTGAGCTGACACACCTTACCATAATATGCCAGCTTGCTCCTACTAGCACATAAGTGTGCTCATCTAATATGTGAGTCACCAATCTTTCTTTGTGCTAAGTCAAACTCCATATCTTTTGTGATCTGCACAATTTGGTGCTTTTCCTGTGTTGTATTTTCCTATTACAGTTAATGACTGAAATCCTCTGTGGGTGAGCTGTCACACCTGATAAAATCTGCAGCCTGTCCCTACAAGCACATAGGTGTGCTCCAGAACCTTGTGAGTACCCATTTGACTTTTTTCTGTGGCTTTATGCTTATTTGACAATACTACACATGAGGCGCCCCTTTGTTTTGTCTTTTATATAGCATCTCTGGACCATTGTTGGTGAGGAGGAGGCTGCCATCGTTGGGAAGAAAGATACACTTCTTAATCTGAAATTGAACTTTCCTTTAACATGCCAAATTGCTGGCAATTCTAATTGTTTTTACATGCTTATATATCATTGAGGTTATCACTAGCTATTTATTAGCGCTCACCCTTTTGTTGTGTACATAGTGCCACTATGTGGCTATTCATTTAGGAAACTACCCAAGTTAAAGTCTAAATTCATGCCTTTTGGGGCTAGGGTGTTAAATTCAAAAATCCATTTTGCTCCGGCTCTTAAGAGGGCATTTATTGGATTTCCTCCTCTCCAATTCTTTTGTAGTCTGTCAATGACGATATAATTGAGATGTTTTAAATTTCCATTGTTGCATTTTTTTAAAATGTTTCGGTACTGGGAGATCTTTGTTCCTATCCTCATTCATATTTTCAATAGATAAAATGTTTTCTCAAATGCGATCACGGGCTGACCAACATATCCTTTATTTTTTTTTACTTTTTATACTATTTTGGGATATTCAGGTAGAATAGGGCCCAAGACTACATCTTTTTTGAGGACGGGCCAATATTTTCTCATAGTTTTTTCAATAAACCCTTTATTACAGTTATATTGAGTTATAAAAGGTAACAATGCTTCCTTACAGATGTCATCTTTCTTTTTCTTTTACACAGCAATTGTTCTCTTGATTTATTCAGACAGGTTAATCTGTCAGCTTCAATTTGTTCCTTTTTATATCCCCTTTCTTCAATTTTTTTTTGTCAAGATATTAGATGTTACATAGTACTCATCATTTTTGCAATTTTTTCAGATTCTGGTGAACTGACTTTTCAGAATGTTATTTTTCCACCTATCTAAATGGCAACTAGATGCATGAATGTAGTTATTTGCATCTACTGGTTTAAAATAGGTTGGTTAAAATGTTATTGTTTTCTATTCTAATGTCTAAATATAAAATCTGGATGTTGATGGGGCTACTGGTATAAGTGAAACTCAAATTATTCTCTTTGTTATTCATTCAATATAAACCAATCCAGGTCTTCCCTACTCCCTTTCCAGATAAACAAAATATTGTCAATTTATCTTTGATAGAAAACCAGGTTTGCTCCCAGATCCACAGAGTCCAAGAAAATGTGTTTCCAAAGACCCATGAATAAATTTGCATAGCTGGGAGCAAACCTGGTTCCCATTGCTGTACCACATAATTGAAGATAGAAATCATCATTGATGGCAAAGAAATTATGAGTGAGAATATATTCTATACTCTCAAGGATAAAATACTTTTGTTATCTGAGTATGGAGTCATCTTTATAGAGATAGGTTTCCATAGGGGGCCCTGTATGGTGCTACATTGGTGCTGTGTGTCATTATTCATATTAGTCCATATGGCAAACATACGCCTAAATTTAGAGTTCTGCGTTAGCCATCAAAAGCAGCGTTAAGGACTCCTAACGCTGCTTTTGGCCGCCCGCTGGTATTTAGAGTCGGCCAGGTAAAGGTGTACCGCTCACTTTCAAGCCGCGACTTTTCCATACCACAGATCCCCTTCCGCCAATTGCGTATCCTATCTTTTCAATGGGATCTTCCTAACGCAGGTATATAGAGTCTTGGCTGAAGTAAGTGGTACACCTCTACCGACAAGACTCCTACCGCCCATGGAAAGGCTGTAGTTAGGAGCTTTATGGGCTAACGCCGGTATATAAAGCTCTTAACTACAGTGCTCTAAAGTACACTAACACCCATAAACTACCTATGTACCCCTAAACCGAGGTCCCCCCACATCGCCGCCACTATAATAAATATTTTTAACCCCTAATCTGCCAACCACACATTGCCGCCACCTACATTATCCCTATGAACCTTTAATCTGTTGCCCCTAACATCGCCGACACCTACATAATATTTATTAACCCCTAATCTGCCCCCCCCAACGTGCCACTACTTTACCTACACTTATTAACCCCTAATCTGCTGACCGGACCTCGCCGCCACTATGATAAATGTATTAATACCTAAACCGCCGCACTCCTGCCTAGCAAACACTATAATAAATAGTATTAACCCCTAATCTGCCCTCCCCAACATCGCCGCCACCTAACTTCAAGTATTAAACCCTAATCTGCCGACCGGACCTCGCCGCTACTATAATAAATGTATTAACCCCTAAACCGCCGCACTCCCGTCTCGCAAACACTATAATAAATAGTATTAACCCCTAATCTGCCCTCCCTAACATTGCCGCCACCTAACTTCAAGTATTAACTCCTAATCTGCCGACCGGACCTCGCCGCCACTATAATAAATGTATTAACCCCTAAACCGCCATACTCCTGCCTCTCAAACACTATAATAAATAGTATTAACCCCTAATCTGCCCTCCCTAACATCGTCGCCACCTAACTTCAAGTATTAACCCCTAATCTGCCGACCGGACCACGCCACTACTATAATAAATGTGTTAACCCCTAAAGCTAAGTTTAACCCTAACCCTAACACCCCCCCTAAATTAAATATAATTTTAATCTAACAAAATAAATTAAATCTTATTAACTAAAGTATTCCTATTTAAAATTAAATACTTACCTGTAAAATAAACCCTAATATAGCTACAATATAACGAATAATTATATTGTAGCTATTTTAGGATTTATATTTATTTTACAGGGAACTTTGTATTTATTTTAACTAGGTACAATAGCTATTAAATAGTTATTTACTATTTTTTATTTTTTTTTATTTTTTATTGAGGTATAATATAAACTTGGTACAGAAAGAAATAGTACAGTGTTAATCCAGTAACAAAGGATCATAAGGAAAGGTTATACGCAGATAACCTGAGGCAAATTACACAGTAAAGTTTCGATCTTTGAATTGTGATATTACAGACCATTTACTTGGTACTATTGTCAAAGGGAGAGAGATAATAAATATATCTGCTGTTATATAGCATATGGGTTAGTATGGGGGAAAAGTATGCAGCAGATAATGTGTGTAGTAGAACGATACAAGGAGACAAAAACCAAAAACAAACCTTAAGTACCATAACTGGATTGTTAGTTAAATAGCAGAGCGGATATATGATGCTAAAACCTCATTTTTTTTTTTATATTAATTAGTGAGATATGTGAAGGGTGTGTATTATTGAGAAAGCACAGATATACCGACCATGTGAAAGGGAGCAACCTTAGGTATACTAAATAAATAGTGGTATATTAAACTAGAGGGTGAGAGTTAAATGAGTAAATTTCACACCTGTCAGTATGAATTGATATTATTTATTGAGGGGGGGGGGGGAATCAGCGGGCAAGAGCCGCTCAGAATTGGGGGTATAGGGGGAAGGGAGAGATAAGTGAGATAATGCGTTAGCTTAATCTTAAGGACACTGCTTATATTATTTTGAACTAATGTTCGGACTTATATGTATTGAGACTCTGCCTTGGTGTTTCAGTCAATTATCTTACGTAGCTCCATGGGTCGCCATGTGTGCTAATCTTGACGTGAGGTGGAGTGAATGCTCTGAGCAAATTAGTAATACAGCTGTCAGTTGGGGAAAGAAGAATGTATGTGGGGATGTAGAGATCAATCCTATATACAAAGACCGTTTGAGGGGTACAAAGTAAAAAGTTCAAGCGCCAATGGAGCCTGGCTGCCACCTATTCACCCCTAGTAAGGATTCCTATGTAAATACTATACAGAGCTGTCAGTCTTTCCAGTGCTGCCCCTAAGATTTACTATGCTGCCTCGGCCACCGGCAGCTTTAATATTGAGGTTACTGAGAAAAGTGCATAGGGCAGTAATACTAGCTAAACTTAACTGTAGTAATAGGCTTAATGGATGTAGAGGAATCTGGGGGTATGGTTAGAGGGCTTATAAGTAGGATGGTAATAGATGGTATTAGGTGGAATGTTATGGGTTATATGTTGAATAAACTTCCAGTAAAGCTAATTCCACATGAGGTTAATGTGGCTCCTAAAAAGCAATCTACAAATGACCAGAGACTACCCCATGAGCTGTATGACATGGAAGGTGAATGTGGGGTGGGGGGGGGGGCCTTGATGAGTTTGATTTGCAGCAACAACAAAACAGAGAAAAGGGAGTTCAATTGGTGGTGAGAGATTGCTTGGTGGTTGGTGGGATTAATAAAAGGAAAAAGAAAGAAGAGAGAAAAAGAAATCCATGATACAGAAGAAAATAGATAAATAAAAGATGGATAATACAGAGATGTGTCTAATTAGAGGGTCAAGTCAATTAGGCCACTAACATGAATATGTACACTCAAGGTATCTCTATTGGGTCTAGAGGGGCTGTAAGCTAGGGGTATAATTGAGACTAAATTAAGACTAAATATAATTACAATATCTGCGAATGCTAAGCAAAGTGTGCAAATAAGCCAAGCAGAAAATGAGAATACAACCTAAATATATAAACAACGAAGTAAATTATTATAACATTGGTATAGGGATATTATAGATGAGGGTCCGATGGTGATAGTCAGAATCTAGCCGACATCTAACCTGTAAGGAGGCAGCACCTTAGAGGGAGTAGTCCCCAGCAGTCCTGTATTTGACCATTTTCCACCAGGTATAATCGTGGAGGAGTGGGCTGCGGTTCTAGGAAAGTGTGCGGACATGTGAAGCTTCTTCTCTCCATTAGCAAGGAAGCATGTCAACGCTATCTTCCGTCGCTTGTGTCGAGCAGGCATGGCAGGGATCTCAAGGCCATAGTGGAGCTCTCGTGAGAACAAAAGTAAAAGTTCCTCTGACTGAGTGTTTCCGCAACGGTTGGAGAAGATTGTGCCGGCATTAGGGTCTGTATAACTTACAAGTTGGAGTTCAGCTCCCACCAAGGGGCCATGGTAGTCCTTTGTATCTGAGTATCTTGTCTGCCGGGTTATAGAGGGAGACCGCTCTTGCTGCGTCTCACAGTTATAGGGAGGAGATGAGTTCTGTGGCAGCTGTTTCGCTAGCTCTAAAAGAGCCAGCAAACTCCACCTGAGATCCGCAAATGAGTCATCTAGACACACTAGGGTGCTACATTCTTCTTCCATTAGTGAACCCATGGTGCAGCAAGTTGCATGCCACCCAAAAGGCTGTTCTCTGAGTGTTTGGCAGCGGGAAAAAAAAGGATAGTCCAGATGGCTTCCTGAGTGTCCGGGTAGAGGGTGGGGGTTCCGTGGCCCTGATCTAGGTATATATCACCATATCAGTAAAAAGTAGCTGGTCCGGAGCGCTCTGATAAGTGGCTATACTATGTTCTTAGTTACTCAACGATATTGTTCTGGCAGCCACGCTAAGGAGATATAGGTAGAGAGCCGGTACCTCATGCGATCAGGGCCTCTTCATGTAGGAGTATGATGTTGCAGCTCCTGCCCTGCTAATATCTCACAAATAAAAAGTCCTGGAAGCTCAAATCTCTAAGCATATGTCCATAGAAGAGGAATAAAGGCTTATTCTCTGTTGGATTTTTCAAGTTTCAGCAAATATTATATTTGTGAGCAGGAGCTGTAGAGAAACACGTCTCTTCCCTGCAGTGGCAAACTCCGCCCCAGTTATTTACTATTTAATAGCTACCTAGTTAAAATAATTACAAAATTACCTGTAAAATAAATCCTAACCTAAGTTAAAATTAAATTTAACACTACACTATAAATAAATTAATTAAATAAATTAACTACAATTACATACAATTAAATAAACTAAACTAATTTACAAAAACAAACAAACATTAAATTACAAAAAAAAAAAAAAAAAAAGATAACAAGAATATTAGGCTTATTACACCTACTCTAAGCCCCCTAATAAAATAAAAAAGCCCCCCAAAATAAAAAAGGTCCCTACCCTATTTTAAATTAAAAAGTAATCAGCTCTTTTACCAGCCCTTAAAAGGGCTTTTTGCGGGGTCTTGCCCCAAAGTAATCAGCTCTTTTGCCTGTAAAAAAAATACAACCCCCCCAACATTAAAACCCACCACCCACATACCCCTACTCTAACCCACCCAAACCCCCCCTTAAATAAACCTAACACTACCCCCCTGAAGATCTCCCTACCTTGAGTCATCTTCACCCAGCCGGGCCGAAGTCTTCATCTGATGGGGCAGAAGAGGACATACAGACCGGCAGAAGCCTTCATCCTATCTGGGCAGAAGAGGACATCCAGACCGGCAGACATCTTCATCCAAGCCGCATCTTCTATCTTCATCCATCCGGAGCGGAGCGGAGCCATCTTCTTCCCAGCCGACGCGGATCCATCCTCAACCGATAACTACTCGCCAAATGAAGGTTCCTTTAAATGATGTCATCCAAGATGGCGTCCCTCGAATTCCGATTGCCTGATAGGATTCTATCATCCAATCGGAATTAAGGTAGGAAAAATCTGATTGGCTGATTGGCTGATTCAGGGTTAGACTTAGCTTTAGGGGTTAATACATTTATTATAGTAGTGGCGAGGTCCGGTCGGCAGATTAGAGGTTAATACTTGAAGTTAGGTGGCAGTGATGTTAGGGAGGGCAGATTAGGGGTTAATACTATTTATTATAGTGTTTGCGAGGCGGGAGTGCAGCGGTTTAGGGGTTAATACATTTATTATAGTGGCGGCGAGGCAGATTAGGGGTTAATAAGTGTAGGTAAGGTTTCGGCGATGTTGGGGGGGCAGTTTAGAGGTTAATAAATATAATATAGGTGTCGGCGATGTTAGGGGTTCATAGGGATAATGTAGGTAGCGGCTGTGTCCAGAGCAGCAGATTAGGGGTTAATAATATAATGCAGGTGTCAGAGATAGCGGGGGCGGCAGATTAGGGGTTAATAAGTGTAATATTAACCCCTAGGGGTGTTTAGACTTGGGGTTCTTGTTAGGGTGTTAGGTGCAGACTTAGAGAGTGTTTCTCCATAGGAAACAATGGGGCTGCGTTGGGAGCTTAACGCTGCTTTTTTGCAGGTGTTAGATTTTTTTTTCATCCCAAACTGCCCCATTGTTTTTTATGGGGGAATTGTGCACGAGCATGTTTAGCCAGCTTACCGCTACCATAAGCAACGCTGGTATTGAGGGTTGAAGTGGCGGTAAATTCGGCTTAACGCTCCCTTTTTGGAACCTAATGCAGCCATTCAGACAACTCTAAATACCAGCGTTGTTTGGAAGCAGCGGTAGGAAAAAAAGCTGCGTTAGCTATGCGGGTCTTTACCGACAAAACTCTAAATCTAGCCGATAGAATTTACATACATTATTTATATAATGCTAGTCCATCTCCTCCTTTTTTCCTCCTTTCTTTGGAGTACCCGTCATGAATTGTTGAATATTTTAGAGAATTAGTACTATAATATGCATTTTCCAAAATCCCCATAGATGTCCCCTTATAGATCTGTGTGTCAGATTAGACCCCTTTCTATGGGTATGTTTTTTAAGATTTTTGTTATATTTTTATATTTATGATAATTATAATTCTGGCGCATTCAACTATTGTGTATTTTTGTGTCTTCCTTTTTTGTGTCTTCTATTTTATCTGTATCTTTGGTTCACTTCTAATGATAAAGCTGATGTTAGCAATGTATTAGCTACTTCTTGACATAACTCTCTTGTGAAATTGGTATGGAGCATGATGTATCAAAATTCCAGCTTTTTGGTGAAGTATCTTTTAAATTATGCCAGACTTTTAGAAGAAAATATTTTAAAATTTTGAAATAAGTTTTTTTTTAAATTTGTATAGTCACAATATTGTATATCCATAATGTTCCACGTTATGGTAGCTTATATTATGTTAATAGGAGTTTTTGATATCGCATGTGATATACCTTTTTAAAAAATCTACTGCTTTGCTATAAAAGAGCAGTTTTGCTGTTATCCCATTAGAAGCTTGAGAAAGGACTTATCCGAAACACGTTGCTTCTTGTTTTGGCCCAGTGAGGCCATCGTAGTCTGTATCATCATACCATCTCCACTAACCAGGCTTTTGAAACAGAGCTGACGAGTAATCCACGGTCTATATCGAGAACAGACGTAGCATTCCCTTGGAACGGAACTGTTTACAGAGATCCTAAACAGTAAGTTCAGATTGACACTTATAAATATACTACTATCAGCATACTTTGAGAAAGTTTTTCTCTACCTGCATTCACAGAGTTTCAACTCCACCTGTGGAATTGATGTGGTTACACATTGCTGGAAGAAAATGGTTTTCTCTACATGCAGTATTGGATAAACTTTTTGCGTAACTCATATGAGAAAAGGAATTTACTTTAAGAGACTGCTTTTTTGCTTTTTTTGCACAATAACACTGCTCTCTTTTGCAAAGCATTATTCTCAGAAAAGCATTATTTTGTCTAGAATCTTGCAAACTAATTGTGCCTGCTTTTTAACCATTTTTAACCCATTTACTTGTTTTTTTAATGCTAATTGTGCCTGCTTTTATTCAATTGCTTGGTCTCTATAACGCATATTATAATTTTTCCAATTAGTTTTCTATTGTTATATTTTTATTGTTATATTGCAAACTTCACTACATACGTATGTTTTGTACTCTTGTGTGCACTATTGTGCCTATGAATTAATTGTGTATACTAATTCACTGTGTATACTAACCAATGATTTTAACCTGAATGAATTGTATTTATATGTCTTTTAAGAGTTTTTAACCCTTTTCGTGTGCCACAATATTGATTCTATCTTCTAATATAATTAAACTTAGTCTCTTTAAAGAGAATCGCCCTCATTGATTTAGCTTTAGCGTCAATATCTATCCTGACCTTTAGCGCAGAAAGATCTGGCTTTTCTATAAACTTGTTAATATTATCTTGGGGATTATATTAATCTTCCTGCTTTCTTTTTGTGGTGCATTCTCCTCCTCCCCCCTCTCTATTTTAGCGCTTTTCTCACTCTTTTTTTTTTTTTGTAAGCTGTTACAAAATCGCAACATGCAGAGTGAGCAGGAAAATAGTGAACCTTAAATATAATACAGTTCAATTTAACAGTCAAGCAGTATTAATGCTGAGTTCCATGCTGTTGCAATATAATGTGTCACTGGCAACGTGTATATATATGTATGTGGCCGATGTTCAGCTAGGGCTTTTTGTATATAAAAAGAACCTAACCCTGGGGAACCTTTTGTCCCCCAGTATGCTGAAAGGAGAGGAACGTAAGAGCTCATGGCTACACTTTAAGGGTACCTTGAAATACACGATGGAGATGTTGGGTCCTTCAGGTGGCAGGCAATTGAACAAATAGTCAAGCCCCCGAGAGGGGGTGACAAATTCCATATACTCTCTAGACAAGATATATAATTCATCCACAAACTTGGTTGCCTGCTACCTGTAAGATTTAACTCGGAATTCAACATAATCTACTTCTGGCACAGGTAGATTATTATTAGAGGTGTTAATTTATTATTTTGTCAGATATGAATAATTTAATTATACCATCCATCTGGTTCTTAGTTGTTAGCATATTGGCCAGGGATAGGGTATCACTTCATACATAGAACTAGAATTGTATTATGATTATGGACCTATCACTCATAGGTGTTATACTTCACCCTTAATTAATGAGTAAATAAATAACAAACATTAGATCTCTACCTTTTAGTGTTTAGAGAAGAATATGATCTCTTAAGTGCTTTGTATATCACACTTCATTGTAGGAGATATTAAGTGATGTATATTTCAACTCATATTTTAACTCAATTTTCATCCTCATCATAGGTCTGTTATACTGTTAGTTATCTATCATAGTTTATATGTATTATTTTGCATTGTTGGTGGAACTTGAATCGTTTTGATCATTGTTCTCCAAGTGTGCTATTCACTATGTTAGACTTTTTTATATGATTAAGTAAATACAGTGTACTAAATATCTTCCATCTTGTGACCCATCATTATGCTGGTGAGAAAGTTTTTTCTCCTGGTAATAACCGTACAAGGATGGGAGTGATTTTTATATATATATTTATATATATTCTATATTCTCTATAAATTCCATACCAACATAGTGATTGGTTCCAAAAAATTTAAAATGTATTATTATTTTTTTCTGTCACTTCAGTTTGTTACATTGTTTATGGTTTTAGCATAGATTTGTTTGTTGATGTAAAATCAAAGGTGTAACATTGTTTATATGATAACATCAGTGCTATGTATTTAGTAACTTTTTTGTATTGAGACTAACCCTTTGTATGTACATTTTACTTTTGAGGGTTAATTTATGTGAGTATTTCTCTAGCACCTCCTAGCAGGAAGAGCATAGAGCCTTTAAATAGTATACACCTGTAACTTAATTTTAAGTCTATGACTACGGTCTAATTGGCCGAAACTGGTCAGACGTTACTATACTCACATATAATCTTGCATGGAGTTTACTACCTATCTTTACCTATGATTACGAAAATAAATAAAGTATTTGGATATTTTACATTTTTGGTATCCTGTGGCACCTTCTTTTCAAACTTGGATTTCCATTGGGAACTTTTTTCTGAACTAACTTAATTGTCAAACATAAATACTGTGAACTGTACTTTCTAAATATACCAAACCTTTAGTATTACGCTATCTACCACATAAACCTGCAAAGCCTGTTAAGATGTTAAACTTGTATTCATACAAAGCAATGCAAATCAAAGTGAGTATTTAATCCTTTGGGGATCAGGGTGTCCAGAACATAAATCCATTTGATTCTCTCTGCAATAGTGTCTTTGCCCTGTTGCCACCTCTGGTAGGTTTGGGAATGTGATCTAGGATCAAAAATTTAAGATCAGCAACACTGTGTTTTGCTTTGGCAAAGTGCCTGGCCAGGTATATAATGAATTTAGTGGTGCATGTTACACCCTGTTTTATCAGGAATCTCCTATTCGTCCATGGATGGACAAAATAGGTACACTGTGTTAGACAACTTCAGGTGGTGCAACCTGTGCACCCCTGTTTCTTCTTGTTTAACCATGTAGTTGTGTATGCTGAAGGTAAGTCTGGTTGCAAGAGTAGGTCTCTTAGTGATCTCCCCCTTCGATAGCTAATATGTGGGGTCCTGGTTCCCTGTAGTGGTAACCCTTTATCACTTGTTAGTATATGCCAATTGTCATTCAGGATATTGGCGTACAATTTTTTTATCTGGACTGTACTCAGTCACAAATGTCATCTTGTGTTCATCAGTTATGTTATCCCATTCAGTGATATTTTTAAGCACTTCTTACTGTGTCAGGGAGCATGCCAGTTGGTAAGCCTCATTGATTCTCGGCCCCTGGTACTGTCTCTTTATGAATTTGTCATACATCTCATGCAGTTGCGTTATTTTGCCCTCCTCTGTGGAGTTATTTCTTACCACACATTGGAATTGTGAGATGTGTAAAGATTTCTTGCTACCCGTTTGGTGGCAACTAGTATACAATAGCATGGAGTTACGGTCAGCCTTGGTGTACAATGTTGTATTTAGTGATCCGTTTATTTTCATAATCCTCAAATCCAGGAAATCAATGGCACTGTAATCCCAGGTAAGCTTGTATTGATCTCATTCAGATGGACAAACCATTTTTCCAGATCTTCAGCTGTTCCTCTCCAAATTAGGATGAGAGTGTCAATATATCTCTTAAAAAATAAGATTCTAGGGTCCTCAAACACTTTGCATTATTTTCTTTCATAGTCACCCATATATATGTTGGCATAGGATGGGGCCACATTGGACCCCATCATTGTCCCTGCCATTTGACGATAGTAGTTCCCATCAAATTTGAAATAGTTCATCCTTAGGCAGAACTCCAATAATTTTAACAATACGTCCTGTGGTGGACCTATATATGGGTGTCTCAGTAGTTCTCTTCTGACTGCTTCCATACTGTTATGATGGAAAATTACGGTATATAAACTAGTCACGTCTAAGGTGACTAGTATATCTGCATCAGTAATGTCCATCAGTAATGTCAACTGTACCTATTTTGTCCATCCATGGACGAATAGGAGATTCCTGATAAAACACTGTGTAACATGCACCACTAAATTCATTATATACCTGCTACACTGTATGTGTGGGAAGTTTTACATTGGTAAAACCACTGACGATTTGAAAACCAGAATGGCTAATCACAGGGTGGCTATAAGAGCTGCAATTGAGAAGGGGGATTCCAAACAGCCTGTGGCCAGGCACTTTGCCAAAGCAAAACACAGTGTTGCTGATCTTAAATATGTGATCATAGATCACATTCCCAAACCTACCAGAGGTGGCAACAGGGCAAAGACAGTATTGCAGAGAGAATCCAAATGGATTTATGTTCTGGACACCCTGATCCCCAAAGGGTTACATGCCAAATTTGATTTGGATTGCTTTCTATGAATACAAGTTTAACATCTTAACAGGCTTTGCAGGTTTATGTGGTAGATAGCGTAAAACTAAAGGTTTGGTATATTTAGAAAGTACAGTTCACAGTATTTATGTTTGACAATAAAGTTAGCTATTAAAAGCCTTGTGTGTTTTTAGATATAAAAGTCTCAGCAGGTTCTACAAGTGGCTTTATAATCTATTTTGTGCATGTTGTAGCTGTGTCTGCATTTGTTGATCATTAACCATAATGAATTACGGATTTTCTGTTTTGCTTTTTTTCAGTTGGCCAACTCGGGCTTCCGTAGATGTCCATTGTGCATGCACAGCTGCTCAGATGGAAAGCTTGGGGAGTTCCTGGTTTGGTAGAGCTGCACATGATTTGTAATCATTTTGCAGTGTGGCCAGAAAAGTAAAAGGGTGTAAGCATAACATGTAACCTATTCAATTATAGTTTTCCTGAAGATTTCAGTAATGGGATTTTACAAATTGAAACATTGCCCTGAAAGGGACATATAAGTCAAAATTAAACATTTTATGACTCAGCACACAATTATAAACATATTTCTGCTTAATTTACCTCTTTCTCTTGTTATCCTATGCTAAACTTAGTTTTGTTTTGTTCCACAAAAAAGCCTTCTTAGGTAGGCTCAGGAGCGTGCATGTGACTTGAGCGTGCATGTGACGAGCCCTTTATGTGTAACATTACAAAAATTGTTGCAAATACAGCTGGTTTATAAAACTTGTCATTTACTTCTCAGCCTATACTTTACTGCAAAGGAGCTAAGTTTCAAGCAAGTACACAAGGAGAAAAGAAAGACATTTAAGAATAGAAGTAAAGTGAAAAGATCTTAAATTGTATCTGAATCAAGAAATTTTACATTTAACTTTTATGTCTCGTTAAAACCTGTAAATGTGTCTATTGATCGCATTGTATTTGCGTCTTCCAATCATATAGATCTATCTGTAAGATATTTGTATCTATTTAAAAAGATTTAGTTTATATCTCACCTCCAGTGTAGCCCTCTTACAGGGGTCCAAACCTAACATCAACTGGATCTGGTCTTGGCAAATTGAGAATACATGGGAGGTGTGCTATGTATTTATTCAGTTATTAATTCTAAACCCTAGTAATTTAATACTTATTACCTTACTTGTCCTTAATGAATTAAATGTCTTGTACCTTCCATGGTCCCTTACCTTTTTCTTCTCTCCATCGAAGGGAAGGAAGCCGGTGGGAAGTTCAGACAAAATGATGCCCGGGCTCCAAATATCAGCCTCTGAGCTGTTATGTGGCTTCTCCTGCAGCACCACAGGAGCAGAAGTGTAGACTGTGCCACAGGGGCTCTCCAGCTCCTTCCCGTTGGTATAGTGGGCGCTATACAAATAAATGATAATAATAATAATAATAATAATAATAATAATTCCGAAGTTTGCCAGTTTAATGGTGTTGTTATCGTCCAGAAGGAGGTTTTCGGTCTAAAGAAAGGAAATATAAATAATGCTTTCATTGCTACAAATAAACCTTACTCCATCCAACAAAACTATCTACAGTATATAGCAACTAATAGGAAGTGAACATTTAATTTAATTTACTGCATAACTATATATATAAATATATAAATTCTGAATACTCGCTAACTGATAGGTTGTTGTTCTCTGGCAAACACACCCCTTCCTCTAATTGGGTAAGCACACACCTGGTCAGTACCTGAATGAGTAAGTCACAGTCAGAGAACAACAACAATCAGATAGCGAGTATTCAGAATTCAAAAAAGTTTTTATCAACCAATCAAAAGGTATTGGGGCTTTTAAATGAAAAATTTGTATGTGTACCTCTCATGCTATGACTACGGCTATCGCCGAAATGCGTAAGCAATAGAGGGTGCTACGCTATTTGTCACAAATGTTGTTTATTATGAGTTTTTAAGATGAGCTGTAAGCCTAATAAAAGCTAAGTTTTATTCATACTAAATTTGCCTAGTGCTCCTCTCTTCTTTGATCGCAAGATCGTGATGTGTGAAAAGAACCACGGATCTGCAATACGCAAAGCCATCAAGAATGTCGATTCAGATCAACCGGTGGCCAGAAATTTCTGTACTAACAAGCATGTGGTTTCCGACTTGAGGTACATTATAATTGATCATGTGCCCAGGAGTGCAAGAGGGGGTGATAGGGCATAACGCCTACTACAAAGGGAGTCCATGTGGATTTTCAACTTGGACACAATGTACCCTAAGGGTTTAAATGTACATTTGTATTATTCTTGCTTTTTGTAGTAGCTGGGGTGCCCATCAACCTTTGTGTAACTAATCATAGTTGACTGCTATGAGTTATTGAACAAATGTGTCAATAACATAGTGGGAGTCTGACATTGTGTTTTTCTGTGATATAATCTGTCTTGATTCTTATTGGGTGTGTGGGTTCAGGATGGTATGATTCTATAGTAGGTGAAAAGTCTTTATATAGTGTGTCTTGCTGCCTGATGTATGTATGAATGATGGAGGTGTAGCAGTCTTAATGTCTAAATAGCCTAGCAAGTATGTATCAGTGTTGTGAAAGAGTAGTAATGACTAGGCTTTACTTGCTCTAGGTTTAGATAATTAGGACAATAGATGCTTGTGCTGTACAGTGTAAGTTAACATATGTTTAGCTTGGTTGGCTAGTATATGCAGTGTAGGCAGGCTGTTACACCATTTATTCAGTTTATGTTCTCAGCGTTGTAGCAGTTTTCACGTTATGCATAATCACTATGTATTTTTATTTTGCTTTGCAGCAAGTTTGTCATAGTTGGCTTTCCATAGCGGGGCTTGCGCATGCGCAGTTGCGCTGGACCGACGCCGTGGGAGCTGACGCTCTCTCACTATGGTGGAGGGGGTAAGGTGATAAGTAGTATGTTTTTCTATGTCGATGTTAATAGGTCTAATATTAACCAGCATAATAAATTTATGCTGGTTAATATGGCGAGTGCCTTCTCTTATGTTAATATTGTATGTACATATATATATATATATATATATATATATATATATATATATATTGATCTGTGCTATTGATCTGTGCTATTTATTTATATTAAAGGTATCAGATATGTTTTTCATCTAGGACCCGTATCACATGACCAAACCTAGGGATACAATGTTTTGTATGTGAATGGGCAAGACAATCAGCCCAAAGCTGCTCATATACTTAATTAAGCCATTGTTACTAGGCTCTGTGATGTCTATGTCAGTCTTAGCTATTACATGTCCTAGTGTAGTCAATTAATAAACCTTCAAAATATGTGTTTCCCCAGCCCTTACCTTAAGATCCCTGTGCACAATATTGTTACTGGGCAGGGACTGAACCTCTGTAACCACCTGAGAAGAAAGTGAACAGGTATTATTTAGAGCATGTGAAATGTAAATATGCTACACACATTCATCAGAAATAAGCAAGGTCTCATCTCAACTACTTAAATGTTATACTAATCAAATCACTTTTATATAAAGCTACTTAAAGGGACATGAAACCCAACATTTCTTTCATGATTCAGATATAGAATAGAAATTTTAAACAACATTCCAATTTACTTCTATTATCTAAACGCTTCATTCTTTAGGTATCCTTTGTTGAAGAAATAGCAATGCACATGGGTAAACCAATAAAAAGAAAAATTAGGTCTCATGACCTAATTTTTCTTGATTTCACATGCACTCACTGACTATTCACTCACAATAAGGGATTGCATCTAGTATGGGGAGTGGGTTTTCTACCGTTAGAATATGTAGTATTTTGTGCAAGTTTGTGTATATCTCTAAACTTATACACATGTTTATTCTTATGATGTGTGTATATGGGGCCAATCAATGATAGTATATCATGGCATGACTATTTGTTTACATTTATATGACTTCTGTATGTATTTACATCTGATGTTGTTTATGTTGTGTTACCATAGTGATCTAACTGAATGGAAGCCTATTTACACCTAACCCCTCAATTTATTACATACCTGATGTTGTTTATGCTTTGTCACCATGGTTACCAGTAGAAAGAAGCTTCACACACAGATGGGACTTATTCATTAATTAATGAATCAGAGGATTGGATACCTTTTTAAATAGCAAGTATATTGTTTAATGTTGTACATAACAGCCTGAGGAAACAACCTTATAGAGGCTGAGAAACATAATTTTTTTAAAATAATGAATTGTTTTTACTATACACTTTTTTTTAGTTCTATTATCCTACCTCTTGGAACTTGGGCTGCATTCTGCTTGCATGGGAGTTCAGTCTACTGGTTGACTGAGAGGTCCCAGTTCGCCTATACTGCAACTGGAGGTGCTTTCTATCTTGTAAGTGCAATCACTTCTTACTACTCTGCCTTTTTAAACTGTACTAGGTTATGGTAGTCTTGCTTTATATCCCTACTCAGGTGCCGGTGGTGAATTTGTAGGAATCCTCCTGCCTGGGTTTATAGCTTGTCTCCATATAGTGAGCTGGACTTCTGCAAAATTCTAGCCTGCCCCATTAGTACCATTGAGTTCATTACTTTTGTGAGAACCTTTTTGTCTTATCTTCATTTTCTGGTTTGGTGGTACTAGGCCATTGTGGCGCCTCTGTGTTTTTCCTTTTTTAAAGTCACAGATAACAATCTCATGCTGTTTTTAGGAGGTAAATATTTTGAGCTTCAGGGGTAGTAACAGAAGCATTTTGTGATTGTGATCCCTGGAAAATCATACTGACAATATTGTCTGAATGTCAGAGATCATTATTTACCAAAACAACAAGCACAAAATTGTGATCAGCCCTATAGTTATAAAATATCTCCATATAAAAACTTGTTAGTGAACATTAGCTATGCTCATAGGACTTACTTGATGGAATATTATATGGGCCTCTTCCTCCTTAAGACCACCAGACTCTGGAATATACTCGTATAGATCAACTGTGTCCCAGATTAGTAAAATATAACAATAAATATTAACAATTTATGCAATATGACAAGAAGATAATAAAAGAAGTTAAAAAATAAAATAAAAAAAACAAAGTAAGTATAAAGGAAACTAAATGAAATGAACAGGAAAACAAGAAAAAGAAAAACTAGAATGTAAAACACATTATTTAAATCACCATAGAGAAAGAAGGAAAAGTAAATAGGAAAATATATTAAAGTAGTGGTAAATCCTAGCATTTAAAAAAATGCTAGGATTTACCAGCGCTATAAATAAAGGTGACTATCATAAAGTATGAAAAATGTAGACAAAAGTACTTTTATTTTTAGTGCTGTTAAATTCTAGCTTTTTTGAAACACTAGGGTTTACCATCACTTTACGGATTTAATAGCCCTGAGTGCCAAATGTATTCACTGTACCTGCTAGATTTACTGTATATATATTTATAAGTTTATAGTACAGGAGAAATAATTAAACCCTCTTCTGTCAGAGATTCTCATCTTCAAGAGAGTTTCAAACATGCCTTACCATATCTAACTCCTCCTCCATATCATCTGTGTTGATGATCTTGACCGCTACCTGAAAACATAAAATACATGAACATACAATTATAAATGATGTCTCATTTATAGTGATTTTTTTACTTTGTATCAAAAGGTCTTCAACCAGGTGACTTCATCTTCATCCATCGCGGGTCCATCTTTTATCTTCTTGGTGGAGGCGGAGCGGTTGTCAGATGCGGAGATTACCCGATTATCATTCAGTACTTAATAACCTATTAACCCCTAAACCCCCACCACCCACATCACAAACTACCATTTTCATCCATCGTAGGTCCAAATTTAGATTTACCGTGGTACCTATAATGTAGCCCTTAGGATATTGTTTGTGTGTGCTCCTGCTGGCTTGTAGTAGTTTAGTAGCCACTACTTTAACTTTATTTGTATTCATTTTATTATTTATAATTGTCACTATTTCTTATTTTTTTTTAAGTACCAACCATTTCTATAGCACTATAAATATAATAAAACATATAATTTCTTTCATGTAATTAGCAAGAGTCCATGAGCTAGTGACGTATGGGATATACATTCCTACCAGGAGGGGCAAAGTTTCCCAAACCTCAAAATGCCTATAAATACACCCCTCACCACACCCACAATTCAGTTTTACAAACTTTGCCTCCGATGGAGGTGGTGAAGTAAGTTTGTGCTAGATTCTACGTTGATATGCGCTCCGCAGCAAGTTGGAGCCCGGTTTTCCTCTCAGCGTGCAGTGAATGTCAGAGGGATGTGAGGAGAGTATTGCCTATTTGAATGCAGTGATCTCCTTCTACGGGGTCTATTTCATAGGTTCTCTGTTATCGGTCGTAGAGATTCATCTCTTACCTCCCTTTTCAGATCGACGATATACTCTTATATATACCATTACCTCTGCTGATTCTCGTTTCAGTACTGGTTTGGCTTTCTACAACATGTAGATGAGTGTCCTTGGGTAAGTAAATCTTATTTTCTGTGACACTCTAAGCTATGGTTGGGCACTTTGTTTCTAAAGTTCTAAATATATGTATTCAAACATTTATTTGCCTTGACTCAGAATGTTCAACTTTCCTTATTTTTCAGACAGTCAGTTTCATATTTGGGATAATGCATTTGAATTAATCATTTTTTCTTACCTTCAATTTGACTCTTTTTTTCCTGTGGGCTGTTAGGCTCGCGGGGGCTGAAAATGCTTCATTTTATTGCGTCATTCTTGGCGCGGACTTTTTTGGCGCAAAAATTCTTTTCCGTTTCCGGCGTCATACGTGTCGCCGGAAGTTGCGTCATTTTTTGACGTTATTTTGCGCCAAAAATGTCGGCGTTCCGGATGTGGCATCATTTTTTGGCGCCAAAAGCATTTAGGTGCCAAATAATGTGGGCGTCTTATTTGGCGCTAAAAAATAAGGGCGTCGCTTTTGTCTCCACATTATTTAAGTCTTATTTTTTTCAGTGCTTCTGGTTGCTAGAAGCTTGTTCTTTGGCATTTTTTCCCATTCCTGAAACTGTCATTTAAGGAATTTGATCAATTTTGCTTTATATGTTGTTTTTTCTCTTACATATTGCAAGATGTCTCACGTTGCATCTGAGTCAGAAGATACTACAGGAAAATCGCTGTCTACTGCTGGAGCTACCAAGCTAAGTGTATCTGCTATAATTTTTGGTATCTGTTTCTCCAGCTGTTGTTTGTATTGCATGTCATGACAAACTTATTAATGCAGATAAAATTTCCTTTAGTACTGTTACATTACCTGTTGCTGTTCCGTCAACATCTAATTTTCAGAGTGTTCCTGATAAACATAAGAGATTTTATTTTTTAAATCCATTAAGAAGGCTATGTCTGTTATTTCTCCTTCTAGTTTACATAAAAGTCTTTTAAAACTTCTCTTTTTTCAGATGAATTTTTAAATGAACATCATCATTCTGATACTGATAATGGTTCTTCTGGTTCAGAGGTTTCTGTCTCAGAGGTTGATGCTGATAAATCTTTGTATTTGTTCAAGATGGAATTTATTCGTTCTTTATTTAAAGAAGTATTAATTGCATTAGAAATAGAGGATTCTGGTCCTCTTGATTCTAAATCTAAACGTTTAAATAAGGTTTTTAAATCTCCTGTAGTTATTCCAGAAGTGTTTAATCTCCCTGATGCTATTTCTGAAGTAATTTCCAGGGAATGGAATAATTTGGGTAATTCTTTTACTCCTTCTAAACGTTTAAGCAATTATATCCTGTGCCATCTGACAGATTAGAGTTTTTTTGGGACAAAATCCCTAAGGTTATGGGGCTGTCTCTACTCCTGCTAAATGTGCTACTATTCCTACGGCAGATAGTAATTCATTTAAGGATCCTTTAGATAGGAAAATTGAATCCTTTCTAAGAAAAGCTTACTTATGTTCAGGTAATCTTCTTAGACTTGCTATATTTTTAGCGGATGTTGCTGCAGCTTCAACTTTTTGGTTAGAAGCTTTAGCGCAACAAGTAACAGATCATAATTTTATAGCATTATTATTATTCTATAACATGCTAATAATTTTATTGGTGATACCATCTTTTGATATCATTAGAGTTGATGTCAGGTATATGTCTCTAGCTATTTTAGCTAGAAAAGCTTTATGGATTAAACTTGGAATGCTGATATGTCTTCTAAGTCACTTTGCTTTCCTTTTCTTTCCAGGGTAATAAATTATTATTTCATCTGTTTCTGGAAGGAAGGGAACTTTTTTTACCAAAGGATAAAAAATCTAAGGTAAATTTAGGTCTAATATTCATTTTTCGTTCCTTTCCTCACAATAAGGAACAAAAGCCTGATCCTTCATCATCAGGAGCGGTATCAGTTTGGAAACTATTTCCAGTTTGGAATATATCCAAGCCTTATAGAAAACCTATAGCCAGCTCCTAAGTACCCATGAAGGTGCGGACCTTATTCCAGCTCAGCTGGTATGGGGCAGATTACGTTTTCTTCAAAGAAATTTTGATTAATTCTGTTCTCAATTTCTGGTTTTAGAACATTGTTTCAGAAAGGTACAGCATTGGCTTCAGTTAAGGCCCCCTGCTAAGAGATTTTTTCTTTCCCGTGTCCCAGTTAACACAGCAAAGGCTCAGCATTTCTGAAATGTGTTTCAGATCTAGAGTTGGCTGGAGTAATTATGCCAGTTCCAGTTCTGGAACAGGGGCTGGGGTTTTATTTTATCTCTTCATTGTACCAAAGAAGGTCAATTCCTTCAGACCAGTTCCGGATCTATCAATATTGAATCGTTATGTAAGGATTCCAACATTCAGTTTCTGTAGGACTGTCCTGCTTTTTGTTTAGCAAGGGCATTATATGTCTACAATAGATTTACAGGATGTGTATCTGCATATTCCGATTCATCCAGATCACTTTTAGTGTCTGAGATTCTCTTTTTAGACAAGCATTACCAGTTTTGTGGCTCTAGCCTCAGTTCCAAGAATTTTTTCAAAGGTTCTCGGTGCCCTTCTTTCTGTAATCAGAGAACAGGGTTTTGGTATTTCCTTATTGGACGATATCTGGGTACTTGCTCAGTCTTCTCATTTTCGAAGAATCTCATACGAATCGACTTGTGTTGTTTCTTCAAGTTCATGGTTGGAGGATCAATTTACCAATCAGTTCATTGATTCCTCAGACAAGGGTAACCTTTTTAGGTTTCTAGAATAGATTCAGTGTCTATGACTCTGTCCTTGTCAGACAAGAGAAGTTTAACATTGATTTCAGCTTGTCAAAACCTTCAGTCACAATCATTCCCTTTGGTAGCCTTATGCATGGAAATTTTAGGTCTTAGGACTGCCGCATCAGATGCGATCTCCTTTGCTCGTTTTCACATGCGACCTCTTCAGCTCTGTATGCTGAACCAATGGTGCAGGGATTACTCAAAGATATCTCACTTAATATCTTTAAACCGATTATACGACACTCTCTGACATGGTGGACAGATCACCATCGTTTAGTTCAGGGGGCTTCTTTGTTCTTCCGACCTGGACTATAATCTCAACAGATGCAAGTCTTACAGGTTGGGGAGCTGTGTGGGGGTATCTGACGGCACAAGGGGTTTGGGGAATCTCAGGAGGTGAGATTTCCGATCAATATTTTGGAACTCCGTGCAATTTCAGAGCTCTTCAGTCTTGGCCTCTTCTGAAGAGAGAGTTGTTCATTTGTTTTCAGATAGACAATGTCACAACTGTGGCATACATCAATCATCAAGGAGGGACTCACAGTCCTCTGGCTATGAAAGAAGTATCTCGAATTTTGGTTTGGGCGGAATCCAGCTCCTGTCTAATCTCTGCGGTTCATATCCCAGGTATGGACAATTGGAAAGCGGATTATCTCAGTCGCCAAACGTTGCACCTGGGCGAATGGTCTTCACCCAGAGGTATTTCCTCAGATTGTTCAAATGTGGGAACTTCCAGAAATAGATCTGATGGCTTCTCATCTAAACAAGAAACTTCCCTGGTATCTGTTCGGATCCAGGGATCCTCGGGCGGAGGCAGTGGATGCATTATCTCTTCCTTACAAGTGTCATCCTGCCTATATCTTTCCGCCTCTAGTTCTTCTTCCAAGGGTATTCTCCAATATTCTAGGAATGCTCGTTTGTCCTGCTGGTAGCTCCAGCATGGCCTCACAGGTTTTGGTATGCGGATCTTGTCCGGATGGCCTCTTGCCAGCTGTGGACTCTTCCGTTAAGACCAGTCTTTCTGTCTCAAGGTTCTTTTTTCCATCAGGATCTCAAAACCTTAATTTTAAGGTGGGGAGTTTGAACGCTTGATTCTTGGTCAAAGAGGTTTCTCTTACTCTGTGATTGATACTATGTGACAGGCTCGTAAATCTGTATCTAGAGAGATATATTATAGAGTCTGGAAGACTTATATTTCTTCAGGATGGTTTAGATAAAGGTTTGTCCGCAAGTTTCTTGAAAGACAAATCTCTGCTCTTTCTGTTCTTTTTCACAGAAGGATTACTAATCTTCCTGATATTCATTGTTTTGTACAAGCTTTGGTTCGTATAAAACCTGTCATTAAGTCAATTTCTCCTCCTTGAAGTTTGAATTTGGTTCTGGGGGCTCTTCAAGCTCCTCCTTTTGAACCCATGCATTCTTTGGTCATTATATTACTTTCTTGGAAAGTTTTGTTTCTTTTGGCCATCTCTTCTGCCAGAAGAGTCTCTGAATTATCTACTCTTTTTTGTGAGTCTCCTTTTCTGATTTTTCATCAGGATAAGGCGGTGCTGCGAACTTCTTTTGAATTTTTTACCTAAGGTTGTGAATTCTAACAACATTAGTAGAGAAATTGTGGTTCCTTCATTATGTCCTAATCCTATGAATTCTAAGGAGAAATCATTGCATTCTTTGGATGCTGTTAGAGCTTTGTAATATTATGTTGAAGCTATTAAGTCTTTCCGAAAGACTTCTAGTCTATTTGTCATCTTTTCCGGTTCTAGAAAAGACCAGAAAGCTTCTGCCATTTCTTTGGCATCTTGGTTGAAATCTTTATTTCATCATGCCTATGTTGAGTCGGGTAACACTCCGCCTCAAAGGATTACAGCTCATTCTACTAGGTTAGTTTCTACTTCCTGGGCGTTTAAGAATGAAGCTTCGGTTGATCAGATTTGCAAAACAGCAACTTGGTCCTCTTTGCATACTTTTACTAAATTCTACCATTTTGTTGTGTTTTCTTCTTCTGAAGCAGTTTTTGGTAGAAACGTACTTCAGGCAGTGGTTTCAGTTTGAATCTTCTGCTTATGTTTTTTCATTAAAAATTTTATTCTGGGTGTGGATTATTTTCAGCAGGAATTGGCTGTCTTTATTTTATCCCTCCCTCTCTAGTGACTCTTGTGTGGAAAGATCCACATCTTGGGTAATCATTATCCCATACGTCACTAGCTCATGGACTCTTGCTAATTACATGAAAGAAAACATAATTTATGTAAGAACTTACCTGATAAATTCATTTCTTTCATATTAGCAAGAGTCCATGAGGCCCGCCCTTTTTTTGTGGTGGTTATGATTTTTGTATAAAGCACAATTATTCCAATTCCTTATTTTATATGCTTTTGCACTTTTTTATCACCCCACTTCTTGGCTATTCGTTAAACTGAATTGTGGGTGTGGTGAGGGGTGTATTTATAGGCATTTTGAGGTTTGGGAAACTTTGCCCCTCCTGGTAGGAATGTATATCCCATACGTCACTAGCTCATGGACTCTTTCTAATATGAAAGAAATGAATTTATCAGGTAAGTTCTTACATAAATTATGTTATTTATACAACTCTGAACACCTAAAATTAAAAAGAAAAATATTACCTAAGAAAAAAAACACTAAAAAGAACTCCTAAAATCCTTCCATAAAAGAAGGATGTGGAAAGCAAGATCAAACTTTTAGGACTGCAAGAGTACATTATAAATAATAAAAAAATGTTTTTTTTTAAAAAATGTAAGCATATTCACTGAGAAATTGACATTTTGTTACTAGTTTTTAAATATTGAAAAACATACCTACCATTTATATATGACATTTAATTGTATTTAGAAAGAAAAGAGAACATGTGCTCTTGCTAAATTTAATAATCTGTAATGGCCCTAAATAAAAGATTTTCATTTCAAACATAACATTGATTTTGTAAGAAATACTAGCGAGCTGAAAGAAAAATGAAGTTTTATTACTGTATATCTTTTCAACATTATGTACAATCTAAATTACACATATAATGCCAGAAATAATTTGGTGAAATAAAACTTCAAATGGCACTATAAATGGCATGTTAAATGTGAATACAGAATTATATATAACCATGTGAAACAAAAATACAATTTGTGGCTTTTTAGATAGATTGGGCTGTATTGTTTTCTCTTTCAAATGTTTAATGCTATTATTTTTATTAATATAATATATTCTGATGATTTGTCTTAACAGTTCAGTCTGTAAAAACACTAGTGCCTTGGTTACCATAGCAATGATGAAAGCTTTAATAGTTTCAAATGATGTCATAATTCAAATGACACCATAGACAGAAAGTTAAGCATAACAATCACTCTGTTCCTTCAGCCTGTGCATAGCACACCTGATCATTTTCACTCTCATCTTGGCGCTTAATGTGATATATTTTACTGACTGAAAAGTCATCTACTGGCATCAGGTAAGCAACAGTAGCTTAGTATTGTACAGCAATTCTGAAACTTCTTTTGGACCAAGACAAAGGGGTAGATTTATGTAGCTGTGAATGCAGCTGTTTCCGAGTGAGCATGTGCAATGATAAATGGTGACAGCGTATGCTGTCAGCATTTAGCGATGTTGGGCGGTTCATGTCCGCCCGCATCTTAATAAATCGCCCCCATAGATTTTGTTTCATATTTTTATTTTGATTTGACTAAAAAAGTATATATTTATCTTTCACAAAATTTCATAATTGTGCGCTGATCCTTCAGTAAACTGGACCATTATGATGCTGCTGTTTTCACCACTTTTTCTAGATTACTTGTTAGATGAACTCTACAGTAAAAGATTCTTGTTTCACCTACATCTTATTACATTCTACTAGTGATAAAACTGCAAGTGCTAAATATTAAAAGTAGATGAATAATTATGTATAAATGTAATTAAGATTTTAGAGATTTTACCCCTCATCACGCTTTTGAAAATGAAGACACAATGAGAAGATCTTGGAGAGGAGACCAGGTAAGTTTAAATTTCAGGGGTAAAATCTCTAAAATCTTTAGATTTTTAAACCTGTCGCTAAGATAATGTTATATGATTCTACACTGGGTGCAGAATTATATAACATTATTTTTTGCTTTACTGTCCCTTTAAGGCTAACCCTTCTACATATCTTACCTACTTCACTTTTGCTGATAACAACTGCAAAAGAATGCTCTTTATATTAACATTATGACCGTGACTAGTCATTGTCTGCAGATTGGCTCCTCTAAATAAGGCAAACGATGGGTGGAGTTTGGCTATTAAAACATAATTGAAGTAAAAAGGATATTTATTTCTAATTGTTGAGACTCAACTGATATATCATTTTATAGCATGTACCTTTAATAGCTAACATTTGGATGCTCATTTTTTTATTGTAGTGCAAGTTTATGTCTTAAATGTGTGATATAGGGCTAGATTACAAGTCGAACGCTAAATTATGGTGCGCCCGCAAACAGGCAGATTTGCCAGTTTGCGGGTGCGCTATAATTAACCAGCCATTACAAGTGGCTGGTTATTGCTACAACGAGCTGGCAGAAGCAATTAGCACTTATAAAATTAACCAAAGATCAGATATCTAGTTAATTTTATAACTGTGCCCAAATGCCCCCAAAATACTGTGTATTGTATTTTATTAAAAAATAAAGATAGCAGCATCTTTATTTTTTATTAAAATAACTGCACTAGGCAGTATTTTGGGGCTAAAGTTGGTGGGAGTGGGGTACTGAAAAGTGCCTTTACATTGCGGTCTATGGGAACTGTGTGTTCCCAGTAAATATATATGTATATTTATAGCTCACTTAAAGACATGATAGAAATGATGCAAATATAAAGGCATGACTAAGGGCTATGAAGGCCCAAAACTTAGTTGTTTGTCTCTTTTGTAACTTCAATAAATGAAGCTTTCCATGAAGAAACAGTGCTGTGGCTATTTTCTGTTTTTGAAAATTTTATGTAAGGAGTTGCAGGACTCAGCTTACAAGAACCTGGAAAAGAATATTAAGTAATTTGGAACAGTGCCATAACTATATACCGTATATATAAATGTTGATAGCTCATGCTACTCAGAGGTGCCACTAAAATTATGCTAGCCTCAAGACAAACATAATAAACAGAAATAAACAGAATAAGGAAAATAACACATATGCATAATATATAGCGTTAAGAGAGCAAGAAAAAAGCCCCTAGCTAGATATCTTAACAGAGACTTAATTTAGCATTATTTCAGTCACACAGGAACTTCATTCAAAAAGGAGAGCATATCTTCTGTATGAGTAAGTCACTTGTTAGACATGGAGGCTTAAAGGGTTAGAAATCACAAATAAAAAATACATGACTAGTTATTCAAAATCTATACACTTACTGTTAGTATGAAACAAAGCTTCAGTTCTGACCTAAATTATATTTTTATATCTGCTATAAACTGCTCTTATGACCGCACAGAAAGGAAGGATGGTTTTACCATGTGCCTTCACCAACAACGCATGCGCAGTAGAATCTCAGGGCAATAGAATGTGCCCTGTATGTGCGCTCCTCAAAGCTTGACTGTAACCGATGCGTCCCTCTGTCTTCAGCACTCTGGTGCACCACTCCCACCGCAACCTGTCATGAGCCTCCTCCGGCACGGTATTGATGACATTCCAGTTGACACAGAAGGAGAGAAGAAAATTGTGTGCATGTGTGACCAGATACTATCGGAAATGCGCATGCGGGCCACCATGTTTGTTCTACACAGGTAATTTGTGGTGCATAATTAGGTTGAAGGAAGCATTTTGAGATCACCAGCCACTCCATGTGGAAAAGCATAACCATACACTTTCAGAACACTAACAAAGTGATTAGCATCATGTTCAAAGCATCGGAGAGCCCCATGCAGCTATAATAAAACCACAACAGGTCAGCTATCTTAACATACCCGGTCTGTGCATGCAGAAATAAGATCTTCTGGCCATGTCCAGGTGATGTCTCCAAACAGGGAGAGACTGGTACATTACCCAAGATCGGTAAGCTGACCACTTCCTGTTGCAGACTCTCTTCACTTGGCTCGGACCACAGAGAGACCCACATAGTGCCTGGTTGTTTCACTCCCACTCTCCTCTGTTGTGAGGTAAGATTTCCTGCTATTTTGGTAGAAACTAAATTTGTGAAGGCCTATTACACAGCTGTCAGTTCCAAATCAGCATCTGGAGCTTGTGCCTCACTGATCCAGAGGCCTGCAAAACCAATAGCACAATTTGTAGGCATTCCCTTAATATAGAAATCCTCCATCTCAATAGAGTGAACACTTTGTAATTCAGAGATGCAGTTTGCTATTTTTTACATTTAGGGGTCTCAACTTGCTTCAAAACAGCGGTCAAACAGTAGATGTAGCCTTGCAAAATATTCCCCCCATTAGTATGCTTATTTCTTTCACAAATACTTTTGGATTTAAAACCATTGTTAAATAAAATGGCAATACACAATGTTTGAAAAGTGTAGACCAACTGCAACAGCTTAACCTGGTTTACGGGGTGGGTGTTGAAGACATGGAGATAGGCTACCACCTAATGTCACAACGGTCACAACAGTCCAGATCAGGACTGGGATATCAGCTTGATATTGATCAGTTAAGTAGGTTAAAGCAATCATACAAAGCAACTGATAGCAAGGATGATGTAAAATCCCTTAGATAATCGTCAGATTAACTTGGTCGCTCCAGCAGCCTCAGATATTGCGACCTATCATGGCCACCACCTGGACACTGCTGTCCCACTGTTTGTTTTTTTATTGGTGAAGTTAACATGGAAGCCATTGGAAAATCAAGTAAAGCCAGTAACAGCTTATTTGCACAGTGTATATATGCACATATTCTTATAGCAAAAACAATAAAACGAAAATTGCCAAAAGAAGAGTCTATAAGCTCTTTTAAAATGTCAAGTGGATGGTGAGGACATATTTAGAGGCATCAGATACTTCCACTATTGGGTTTAATGCCCATTTAATATAGGGGTATGTGAGGGGGTAACTAACCATATTCTCTACAGTATTGTTAATTATACTTATGGATTTATCAGGGGATTATAGCTGCTGTGAGAATAATCAGATAGCCACCTGGGTGAGAAATACGGATAAATTGCTATGTTTAATTTAGCATTATCAATTTTTGTCACACTGTAATATACAATGGATATTGTTTAGATTATTTTAAAGACTTTTGTAGCAACTTATATAAAATAATATTTATAAAGTTATGAGTAAAGTAATCATAACAAACTATGTATCAGTATGTTGTACCTGCAAATGTATTCTTTTGCACTGTAAAACATTGCAGATCACAAAATGAATGATTCTTAGATTTCATTCATTTTAATTTATCTAGAGTTTCTTATTATAATAGTTTAATAAATTGTTCCTAATAAATGATTGTGTCTAAATGTTAGATGAATGGACATGAATTATGAAGTGTTTTTAAGTTAAGGATTCTCATTACCCAATATAATTAAGTGATAAGCATCATACATATCAATTACCAGATTTTTTTTTTTTTTTATTTTAAACTGTTTTGAACTCCTTGTTATTAATATAATTTAATGTAGTTTTCTGAGAACATAATATTTATGCATGCTCTTCAGTGGTGTAAGATGCAAGGTTAATATTGTTCTTCAGCAATGAAGTATTGTTTTATTAAATAATAAATAAAATTCAAGGGCCATATTTATCATGTGTTGTTGTGTCTCAGCCAGGAAATGATATAATGAGCAATTTCAGGAATTGATAAATATGTGACTATATAATTGTCCTACTATTACTGATTTGTATAATATATTAGTTTCAGGCCAAACCATAATTCACTACTCAAGTATATGCTTGCTGTGCTTCTCTTTAATCATCATTAGATAAAGATTAGATAAATGAAACATATTGTGAACTTCACTTTGGAAAAAATTCTATGAAAGTCAAAATTGCTAAAAATTAAAATCTTACCGCAGCAAGCGTAGCAACTACTTTGTAGCTATTGGATAACACTGAACTTGCGCAGTTGTATATATGGTGCACTATGAGTGTGTTATCAGGAAAAATGGGCTCCTTCTAAGGATGTACCATGGAAAAAGCACAACATGACCTTAGTCTCAATACGAAGATTATATTTTGCTCCATTTTCTTTACCTTTATAAACCTTTGGAAATGATGCTCATGAGCAAACATGCTGGTGGCGGATTTGGATAGTGTTACTGTGCCCCTGCCCAACCAGCAGTGATAGTAACCCTACCCTTAACCCAGTGTCTTAGCCAATGCTCCAAACCTCCTAGATCACTCACATTGCATGTACTCCTCCTACATCGTCACCTAGTGAATATACAAATACCCTACCAGCTTTAAGTATAGATCTTCATCATTTTCACTTTAAAATCAATGCCATTCAATTGATTGTTTCTCCCCATTATTTTTATTTTATTAAATTAGAAGTAGGTGGTGATTGAATAAGAAGAGTGAGAAAATCTGTGACAGTGTAATCTTTACAGAGAGTAAATGAGAAACAAAGGAGAAATGAATGATTGAGGTATAGAGAGGAGGGAGAGCAATCAAAAGAGAGGGGAGTATAGAAATGGGAGTATTATAGAGAGTATCGGAGAAGTGGAGAGTGTAGTGGTTTCTAAATGAGTCAAAGAGGTTTGGGAATTTGTGTTGTGTATTTGGAGAGTGCCAGAAAGCCAGAGGGTTGAAGTAGTTACAAAAGCCCAATCATAGGAGAGGCACAGTGAGAGAGGGAAGGCTGGGTATAGAAGAAATAATAGACAGGTTGGTAGTGGTCAAAACTTAGAAACAAGACTGGGGGAGAGCTTTACTGAGCACACAGATTGGATATCAGTAATCATTTGGTCCTTTCTCACAGAAGAACCCATTTTGTTCAGAGAGATGAACAAAACAGGATAGGAAAGTTCTCTTAAAAGCCTGTTTAGATAAGGCATCACCTTACATCCTAGTGTAAGGAACCTCCTGTGGGAAGAAAACCAGCTGGCAGTATGTTTGGACAAATTTGGTTTCTTGCGAGCTCCATATACAGCTACTATGAGTTACAAGGATAGTAAACACTAAACTGTAGAAGAAAATTGGAAAGCTGTTTAAAATTGTATGTTCTATCTAAATACTGAAAGATTTTTTTTGGATTTCATATCCCTTTAACATAACAGCTTAAGCATGAATTGACATTCTGCTTGTGATACATTTTTCATATTTGGACCTGTGTCATATTTAACATTTAAAATCCCCTATTTATCTAAATGAGTTCTTCCACATGTATTAGAGTTTATTTCTATATCAGTATTTATTGGGCTATGTAATTATAGCTAGTTGTAACCATTTATGATAAATGTCTAGAAGACTACTTGTATACATATAATAATTTATTAAATTGTGTAGCTTCTTGCCTTTAATAACCATACACACACTTTGATAATTATGCAGTTCATAAATAATTAGCTATAGCATGCATGGACATTTATTTTTTTGCTTTTAAGGTATTTTATGCCTTAAATTATACCAAATACAAATAAGGACTTGTGATAGTAGTCCTTACAAAATAGGAACAATCTTCAATAGTATTTGCACCTACAACAATATAGAATAACACATCACATACATAAAACTATGGATAGCCATAAGACAATACTCTGAATAAAAATTCTTACTAAACGTTTTAGAGTTTAACCTAAAGTACAATTACCATAAAATAGTGGCAGTCATAAATTAGAAGGGACAATGCAATAAATAAATAAACAATAATAAAGCAAAATAAAGAAAGATACAATCAGCAACAGTGAAACAATGGAAGTAAAACATCAGGGACTAGCAAGCTTATGCTATGTCAGAATAATGCAAAAAGTGCAAACCTGTTTCCTAATAACATATAATCCAACAACATCTTGCGACTCATATTTCTTGGATTGTGCAAAGAAAAACTAAAATATATAGTAAATGCTTTTATAAAGGTTTAATACAATATCATTATCTGTGTAGTGTAGTACAGTTGAGTTTGGCAATTAAGCTTATCTTTGGTCTAGTGGTAATGACATTTTTACCACTATGACCCCCATGTATCAGTCTTCATGCAAACAAGGTTCTAACAAAAGTAAGCCTTCGGGCCTCTGGAGAATTGTCGGCTGCTTGAACTTCTGAGGTGGAGAACAAGTTAAGGAGTGGTCATACAATCGGTGGCTCTTAACTTTCAGTTGTAGGCTCACATGAGGAAACCTGCTCCCAAAATTGTCGTGAAGCTTATGTGGGGGCTTATGTGTAATGCATTTACAAATCGACTAGGAACATTTATTGAAATATAACAATTAGATCAATTCAAAATCAGAAATTTTATCATTTTTATGTAATTTAAGAACACCAAACAATAGTAATAAAGTACATAACACTAATTTCCTTCAGCCCATAGAAAACAATAGTAATAAAGTACATAACACTAATTTCCTTCAGCCCATAGAAAACAAATGTACGGTTGTACATAATTATTTTAAAATAGTTCTCCCAATACATGGGTAAAAAAAAAAGGAAGAAAAAAATATATATTTATTTATATTATACTGCAGTTACAGTTCAGTGTGAAAAAAGTTATTTGGGGTTATGTGTGAAGTAATGCGTCAGTGAAGATATATATATATATATATATATATATATACTTAGACTGTGAGATGCTTTAGATCATGGAGTCAGCTTATGTTAACTCCTTGTGGGCCAGGTGTAGCTCCTCCATCTCTGTAAAGTATCTTACGTCTTCCCAAGTCTGTTTGTCTTGTCTATCTGTTCAATCCTCCAAGTGTATTGTGTTCCAACTTTTATGGAGAATATATGAATACAACATTTTACTTGTTTTAACCTACTTGTTACTTGCTCTTGAAAAATAAGTTTTTTTGATGTTGAAACGCGTAGAGCCAATACATCTCTTTTATCATAACTGGAATATCTTCCTTTTTTGCTGTGACGGCCGGAAATCTTTTTCTTATGGAGTAAGTTACTACTTATTTTATTGCAAACAGCTATACATACTACTCATTGGAGTTTCCATTCCACTCTTAGCTTCTTTGAATCCTTTGGGGATTAACAGCATTGTTTACCTGAGTGAGATACTCCTAACAAGCAGATCATATGCAACTCATGGAGTGAGTATATTGCACTTTTTTAATTGGCTTTTAAACATACACATCAAGCCTGTCTCTCTTTGTTATCAGAGGGATCACAATTCTAAAGGACCAGCACCATCTACCACTATATTTCTTTTATGGAGTGTCTAAGTGTCTACGTAAATGTTGGTCCAACCTTTGCCACATGTGCTTAGATTTTATTTGCTTACCTCAATACCAAAATATTTTAAGAATTATGTAAAGACCAGCTGCCCTTCTTGTTCTATATTTTGACTGTATATTAATACCCCAATTAAATACCTTGTAGGTTATCTAGATGACACCTTTATAAATTCGAACAAACTTTCTATGATTTTGGTTGTATTGTCCAGGCAACAAGTCTCCTGCATTTGACATACCATCCAAATTTTAAGTCAGATTATGAGTGGCACGCTAACAATTACACACAAGCAAAAAGGGGTTTATCGCGGGTGTTTGTGAGTTTTGCATATAGCACTCATATTACAGGTTGAAAGTAAACGCAATTGGGACAGTGCTTCCTCAGAGCTCTGGTTAACTGTTTTGCCAAACAAAAAAAGTGTCTCTTAAGGAGGGTGTAATGAAAGTAATAAAAGATAAATGGTGCAATCTGGGCTATAATATATATATATATATATATATATATATATATATATATATATATATATATATATATATATATATATAATTTTTTAATAAGGAAAATATTTTTACAACAAATGTAATAATAGCAGTACTTTACATAGTTCCTTATTTTGGTATCATAAACAAAATAGCATTTAACCTATAATAACAAAGTTAAGTGGAGATAGCTTTACATATCAGCCATCTTCTCTAGAGAGAAAAGTCCCAGCTTTCTTGTATCTTAGTAAAAGGATAAGCGGGGGTGTAATGCTCACAATGTTATTTATTCAAGTCCATTGCTGTGGAGTTCTTTCGTAGATATATTAACAAAAATGAGGTGGGTGAGGAAGGCAACCTACCCCACCAATTAGCAATATCACAGCTGAAGCTGGGAGCTAAAGGAGAACAAATTTGAAAAACTAATAAATTAATTGTAGTGAGACAATCTAATTACTATGAGATAGTAAGACTTTTTAAGGCAGCACCAAAGGACCTGGGGTGGAAAAGAGAAATATATCCAGAGAGTCCAGGAGGTATACAGGTAGATGTAGGAGGGAAAAATAGGGGAGAGGAGGAGAGAAGAAAAAAGAGAAAAAAAGGGGGAGGGAGGGGATGGAAGAGTGACCAAAATGATAAGGTGTTGATGGTTCAGTTGGACATAAACCTTTTCTATTTATCTAGTTTCATCTCTAAAATGGAACCATGGTTCCCAAATTGCCCAGTAACGATCCATACTATCGATTGTGTTGTAAAAACCCTTTTCCCAAGTAGCCAAATAATCAGTCAATTAAATAACCTTGGTAATGGTAGGAACATCTGTTTTTTTCCAACATCTAACATAGAAACATAGAAACATAGATATTGACAGCAGATAAGAGCCATAGGCCCAGCAAGTCTGCCCGACCTTACCTAACAGTATAAACTTATCTAGTTCGTAGGATAGCCCTATGCTTGTCCCATGCATTTTTAAAGTCCCCCACAGTGTTTGTTGCTACTACCTCTTGAGGAAGTTTATTCCATAAATCAATCACTCTTTCTGTAAAGAAGTGCTTCCTCAAATTACTCCTGAATCTACTACCCTTTAGCTTGAGCTCATGACCCCTTGTTCTTGAATTTTCCATTTTATGTAAAATACCCACAGCCTCAGTTTTACTAAACCCTTTAATGTACTTGAAAGTTGCTATCATATCACCTCTTTCCCTTCTCTCCTCTAAGCTATACATATTTAGGTCATTGAGCCTATCCTGGTAAGTTTTATTTTTTAGACCATGTACCATTTTGGTAGCCCTCCTTTGCACAGATTCAAGTTTGTTAATATCCTTCTGAAGATATGGCCTCCAGAACTGCACACAATACTCAAGATGAGGCCTAACTAATGATCTATAAAGTGGCATAAGAACCTTACTATTTCTGCTGCAAATACCTCTACCAATACATCCAAGCATTCTGCTAGCCTTACTCGCTGCATTACTACATTGTTTACTAAGTTTTAAATCATCTGAAATAATAATTCCCAAGTCCTGTTCCTCGTCTGTAGCAGTCAGTAAAGTGTCATTGAGTCTGTAATTAACATTTGGATTTTTCTTCCCTAAATGCATTATTTTACACTTTGCTGTGTTAAACTTTAGATCCCAGTCGTTTGTCCAATCCTCCAATTGTTGTATATCACTTCTCATTTTGTCTACCCCCCCTGGAACATCCACTCTGTTGCAAATTTTTGTATCATCTGCAAAGAGACATACTTTCCCCTGTAGCCCTTTGCTGATATCGCAGATAAATATGTTAAACAAAACAGGCCCCAGAACTGACCCCTGAGGAACACCACTAGTAACAGCCCCCTCTGCTGAATGAACTCCATTTACTAAGACACTTTGTTTTCTGTCCTTAAGCCAGCATTCCACCCAGTTCACAATTTTTGAATCTAGACCAAGGAGATATAGTTTGTGAATAAGTTTATTGTGTGGGACGGTGTCAAATGCTTTGCTGAAATCTAGATATGCTACATCAACTGCTCCTCCCTTGTCTAATACTTTTGTTACATAATCAAACAAGTCAATTAGATTAGTCTGACATGATCTCCCTGAAGTAAAACCATGCTGGTTTTGGTCCTCTAAATTGTTTGTCTTTATGTAAGTCATAATTCTTTCTTTTAAGAGGCTTTCCATTAATTTCCCTACTACTGAAGTTAAACTAACTGGCCTGTAGTTGCCAGATTCTTCTCTACTGCCCTTTTTATGAAGAGGTATTACATTTGCTATTTTCCAATCATCTGGGACAGCTCCTGTTAATAGTGACTGATTAAACAGATCAGTTAATGGGACAGTTAGCACTGATCGAAGTTCTTTTAAAACCCTTGGATGAATATTATCAGGACTCACTGCCTTTGTAACATTTATTTTTGATAATGCTAACAAAACCTCATCCTCTGTAAAAAGATTACTGTTAAGCTTGTTTCTATTTTGCGTAGCATCCCTTAATGTAGACATTGTATCTTCACAATCTTTAGTGAAAACAGAACAGAAGTAATCATTGAGACAGTCTGCAATCTGCTTATCTCCTTCTATTATTCTACCATCAACTGATTTCAATTTTACTATTCCTACCTTATTTTTTCTTCTTTCACTGATATATCTAAAGAATGTTTTGTCCCCATGTTTTACTGACTGTGCTATTTTCTCTTCTGCATGAGCTTTAACCTTCCTAATTAACTGCTTATTCTTTTTTTGTTGGAGTCTCCATATTTTCATATCATCATCTGCTTGTGTGTGTCTGTAATTTTTATAAGCTATCTTTTTTGTCTTTACAGCATGTGCTACTTCTTTGGAAAACCAAATTGGTTTCCGCTTTCTTTTACTTTTACAGACATGTCTAATACAGTGTGCGGTTGCATCTAAAATGGCACCTTTCACAAATTCCCACTGTTCTTGAACCCCTGTAATAAGAGTTTTCCCCTTTAAATAGTTTTTTAGGTATTCTCCCATTAATGAAAAATCTGCCGTCCTAAAGTCTAAAACTTTTGTTTTAGTCTGGGTGGACAGTTCCTGAACATGAATACTAAACCAAACAGATTGATGATCACTGAATCCTAAGTTCTCACCTACAGACACATCTGAAACTGTATCACTGTTTGTAAGTATTAGATCTAATATAGCTTCCTTACGAGTTGGTTCCTTGACTAATTGTTCAAGTGATTCCCCTAGCAGAGATTCAAGAATATACCTGCTTCTAGCCGATCTAGCAGAAGGAATCTTCCAGTCTATATCTGGCAAATTAAAGTCCCCCAGTACTATAACCTTACCCTTCATGGTCATTTTGATTATTTCATCTAATAACAGATTGTCCAGTTTTTCATCCTGCAATGGAGGCCTATATACAACCCCTATTCTAAAAACATTTTTATCTCCAATTTCCAAAGTCACCCAAATACTTTCCACCTCATCATTTGTTCCTACAATTTCAGTAACCTTTATATTTTCATTTACATACAAAGCAACTCCTCCACCTTTCTTTCCTACTCTGTTCTTTTTAAATAACCTGTATCCAGGTATGACTATGTCCCAGTCATGCAAATCATTGTACCATGTTTCTGTTATAGCTACTAAATCCAAGTTGTCCCTAGTCATTATTGAAATGAGTTCAGGTAATTTATTTCCTAAGCTGCGAGCATTTGTGCTCATGGCACGAAGAATTTTTCTACTAGAATTTCTAGAATTGTTACTTGGACTAACAGTTTTGGCATGCTGTGGGGGGCAGGTGGATATATTAATGCTACCCCCCTTTATTAGTTTAAATTATTTCTAATAAAGTATTTGAACTCCTCTCCCAGATACTCTGTTCCTTTAGCATCCAAATGCAAGCCATCTCTCCTAAATAACCTAGTATCTTTCCAAACAGAGCTATAATGGCCAATAAAACCAAATCCTCATTCCCTGCACCACTTATCTAACCAAGAATTAAATGTTGTTATCCGCTCCATCTTTCCTGCTTCCTGGTCATACACAGGTAGAATAGCAGAAAATGATAGAGTTGATGCCACAGTCTCTAAATGATTACCTAGGTCACAAAACTCTTTCTGAACAGTAGCAACATGATTACTAGCCAGATCATTTGTTCCTAAATGAACAATCACATCTAACTCACTTCCCTTTCCTGCTGCCTTAACAATTCTCAAAATACGATTCTTATCCCTGTGAGCAGTAGCTCCTGGAAGACATCTAACCTCCCTTGTTTCTCCTTTACTTTCACCTAAATACACATTCCTCAAAATAGAGTCACCCACTAACAGTCTTTTTCTCAAAAACACATCTGCAGTTCTTTCCTGTGTTATGTTATCTAGCTACACATACTTTCACTGCAGTTAGGATAATGGACATTAGAGCTTGTAGAGGTTTTGTGACATTTTTATTACCAATATGTAGTAACACCAGGGCTGGGGTTGAAGTTACTGTCAGTCCCATATCCATAAACAGGCAAAAAACTTGTATCCATATATGGGACATTTTCAGGCAGGACCACCAGATGTGCATATCTGAACCAACCTCTTCACACTGTCTCCAGCATAGTGGTAAAGAGTTGGGGTAGAACCTAGCTAATTTGTGTGGGGTTAGGTACCATTTCAAAAGGTCCTTAAAATAAGTTTAAAGGTAAGAGATACAATGTATTGAGCGTTTAGTTATCATGGTTGCATGTTCTATATATTTGATTATAAACTGCTCAACCAGTTCTCTTTCCCAGGCTTTGATTTGCCAAGCAATGTCTTCGCTGTAGTCACTAAGTAAGAGGAGATGTTGGACCGTAAGTGGTTTAATCAATTTACTCCCTGCTCTCCATCTTTTTTCCCAAATAGTACACTCACTAAGGTTCATCATTGGAAAGCCCCAAGCTTGACAAAGCCTTAACACTCTATAGCTTTCAAATGGAAGACATTTTGGAGCGTCATCTATCTGTTCTGCAATCTGTCTAAAGTTGCCTATTTCTACAAAGTTCCAAACAACCCATTTAAAATCATGTATATTTGGGAGACCAGTCAATAGGCCTGTAAGACCATGTATGAGTGAAGGGTGTGGAGCAATCTCTCTATGATGTATGCCAGGTCTGGCAATTTCCTAAGATTATGTTGTTGGAAAGCAGAAGATCTGCTAGTCTATGTTTAGGTATCCAAATTAGATCCCCCAGTTTCATCCCTTTGGGGAGAAGAGCCGCCTCAAGGTGGAAGCAACCTGGTTTTTCAACGTTATAACCCCAGCTCACAATGTGGGTCAGTCTAGTAACATCATGGTATAAATAGATATTGGGGAAAGCAATCCCTCCTCTAGAGTATGGAAGTTGGAGGATTCAATTAGCAACTCTTGGTACTTTACCCTTCCACACATATTTTAGAAATAGAGAGTGTAGTTGGGAAAGATATGATTTCGAGATTGTGAATGGGATACACCTAAATAAGTATAGAACCTTAGGAAGAATAGACATCTTAAGGGCAGCAATGCAACCCATCCATGAGATTTCTTTGAAGTCCCATCTATTTAGTAGTTTTTTTTATTTCAGCTATTAATGGATCAAAATTGCTCTGTATAACTCTAGAAATATATGAACCCAAAATACTCCCAAATGTTTGTCAGTTTTCCATTCAAACCTAAAGCGGGTGCTGAGAGTCTCTTTATCAATATTAATCGCTAGAGCTTGTGTTTTAAGAACATTCACTTTATACAGACTAAGTGTACCAAAGTTATCTAAAATTTTAAAGACTTCACTAATCAAGGATATAGGATTAGTTACCAATAGTCACATCATCTGCAAAAAGAGCAATTTTCGCTGTATGTTCACCTATGGTAACACCTTCAATTGTAGGGGAAATTCTAATCACTTGCACCAGGGGTTCCATAACCAGGGCAAATATTAGGGGTGAAAGGGGAAAACCCTGGTGCATTCCGTTGGTTATATGGAAAGATCTAGACTGAAAGCCTATCCCCCTAACAGTGTCAAATGGGCAAGAGTATAGGGCTTGAACCATAATAATAAACTGCTGGGAAAAACAGAATGTCTGTAGGACCTGCCAGATATATTCCCATCGCACCCCGTTGAATGCTTTTTCTGCGTCCAAATACAGGGCTGCCATGGGAACTCCTCGTTTTGCTGACTCAGAAAACACCTGAAGTAGCTTTTGAATATTGTCAGGCCTTTGTCTACCAAACCTGAATCCTATTTGATCAACATTAATAATGGTGGGTAGAAGGTGTACAATTCTGTTGGCTAGCAATCTGTCATAGATTTTCACATCTAGATTTATTAGGGAGATTCATCTATAGTTTGCGCAATGTAAAGGATCTTTGCCTGGTTTTGGAATCGTAATAATTGACGCCTCCAAAAATTCCTCAGAAAACCAGCCTTGGTTTCCAACTTCAGTAAACACTAATTGCAGAAGGGGGGATACATGTTGCCAAAGCATTTTAAAGAAGTTTCCTGTGAAATCGTCAGGTCCAGGCATATTGTTGGATTTGATCTGTTTGATGACACAATTAATTTCATTAATGGTGAACAGTTCTTAAAGAAAATTCCGTGACTCTGCTGGGAGGTTGGGTAAATTGAAAGTTCAGAGGAATCTTTTAACTGACTCGAGCTGGGGATGTGGACATTTTCTAAATTTTTTAGGTTATATAGCTTATGATAATAATCAGAAAAAGCGTTGCCAATAGCATTAGGTGCCAAGATTTTCTTTCCATCTACTTCAAGACCTTGAATCCAAGAATGCACTGTTCTAGTTCTGAGCTTTCTAGCCAGAAGTCTGTTGGCTTTGTTACCTTTATAGCACATTAGCTGTTTACATTTTAGTAGATTAGACTTAACTTTCTCAGATTCTCGTTCTAGGAGTTTCTGCCGCAGCTCGGCAATTTCTCCAGATAGAGCTTTTGTTGGATTTTGTCTATTAAGTTTTTCTGTTTTTTTTTTTTAGGTTAGCTGCCAATAAACCCAAAGGTCTCCTATTTTTTTTTCTTGTGTTTAGCAGACTCAGGAATACAGAACCCTCTTGTATAAGCTTTAAAAGCTGCCCAGATGATCTGTGGCGAAATTTAGTCAGATGTATTGAATCTAATAAATTCAGTGACTGTGCTGATAAGAGAAAACCTGGTTCCTCCCAAAGGTAACTAGGAAGTCTCTATGTGGACTGGGGATTGAGAAGATAATACATTGAAGGTAACTGCATCATGGTCTGACCATGAGCAAATCAGGATACGAGAGTCAGTGATATCACTGAGGAGTCTAGAGTCTAAAAGTTAAGTAGTCTAACCTAGAATAGGTCTGATGTGGATTCGAAAAAAAGGTATAATCTGTGCCGTCTGGGTGGCATGTCCTCCAGACATTGTACAGGTCATGTTGCATAGAGACTGTTTTACATTTAGTTGCTGAAGACACAGTATATGAATCAATCTTTTTACCTTGTTTTAGTTTTTTGTCAAGCATCGGGTCCCAAATAACATTGAAGTCTCCCCCAACTACAATAGAACCTTATCTCACCATTGTCATCTTACTCAGGACTTTTTTAATAAATGGAATTAGTTGTTGATTGGGAGCATAGAGATTTACAAGAGAAAATAGTCTACCATTGAGTTTACATATACAGATTATGTATCTGCATTCACAATCCTTTTCTAGAAACACATGTTTTAAAGCTATATCTTTATGTATTAGAATTGCAACCCCTCTAGTTCTAGTCAGAGGCCGCGAGCAGTGCGGGTATAGAAAGGATTTGTATGCAGAGGCGTAACTATAAACCCCAAGGCCCCGGAGCAAGAATCCATGAAGGGCCCCCCTCACCGGTATGGTGTGAGGCTGGCATTAGTTACTATGCATTACTACACTCACACACACACATCTATATCATAAATGTAGCTTAGGTATTAGTACATTCCATGCATACAGTATATGCACACAAACTCACTGACACACACGCACACACACACACATATATATATATATATATATATATATATGTGTATTTAAAGGAACATGAAACCCAAATATATTTATTTCATGATTCCTGTTGTGTTTTATTTTAAACACGTTTTAATTTTACTATTGTTATGTATTTTGCTTTTTTAGCTTTGTATCCTTTGTTGAAAAGTATTCCTAGGTAGGCTCATAAGCAGGAATGCACTACTAGGGCTCACTGTTTATTGGTGGCAGCACATATAAGTCTAACATTGGCTCATATGATGCATTCAGTTAGCTCCCAGTAGGGCATTATTGCTCCATCAATAAAGGATACCAAAGAGAATGAAGCAAATTTGATAAGTAAATTGTATGATCTGAATCTAGAAATAAATATTTTGGGTTTCATGTCCCTTTAATAAAACTTTGCAAAGCCTAGCATCTGCAATGATACCCAGCTGGAATATGTCATGATAGCCAGTGACAGGTTTTTGTTTTTTGTTGTTGTTTTTTTCTATGGTAAAATTCATATTTATTATCTATCAGTTATAAAGTACACAAATGGTGTGAAAACACATGCAGGCCCATTTATCAAGCTCCGTATGGAGCTTGAAGGGCCGCGTTTCTGGCGAGTCTTCAGACTCGCCAGAAACACAACTTATGAAGCAGTGGTCTAAAGACCGCTGCTTCATAACCCTGTCCGCCTGCTCTGAGCAGGCGGACAGGAATCGCCGGAAATCAACCCGATCAAATACGATCGGGTTGATTGACACCTCCCTGCTGGCAGCTGATTGGCTGCGAGTCAGCAGGGGGCAGCGTTGCACCAGCAGCTCTTGTGAGCTGCTGGTGCAATGTTAAATGCGGAGAGCGTGTTGCTCTCCGCATTTAGCGAGGTCTTGCGGACCTGATCCGCAGTTTCGGATCAGGTCCGCAAGACCTTTGATAAATTGGGGCCATAGAATCCCAAATAAAATACAAAAGGGACCAGTATCATAATAACAAAACAGAACAAAAACTCCTACAATGTCTAGACTTCTAACACCACATACCATGTACCTTTAACATTACAATCTACATCATAAATGGTCGTACAGAATCTTGCTTATATCAAGCAACCATAATAGTTGTGACACTGAAGTGTAAGGCAGCCCAGCATGTTAGAAACAAGAAAAAGCAGCCAAGCAAACAGAATTAACAGGAGCAAAAACAGTCTGTTTCCAGAGCAGAAAAATCACACACATTCAGCATGGAGCAAAGTACCATGTCAATACGTTCTCAGTTGAGCTACTTAAAATTGTAGCTTTTACAACAGGGCAATCCCTCACAAATCCCCAGAGGTGCACCAGCCCCAGTGACAGGTTTACTGCTCTCCCGAGGATGAGGAGTCTGTGAATAGAGTAACATCTCTGCATTAGCATTGCAGGTAAAAGAGTTAATACAGAGATGTTACATTGCTCTTTTAACAGTAAACTTGCATAAAATACCTGGTACAGCAGAGCATTTTTTTAGTATTAGTGGACAGCGTGGTTCACCAGAGTTTGTATATTAGTAAAAGGCTTTAAAAACAGTTTATAAGACTGCCATAAAACACTACACAATAGCCAGCACTAATAAGTAAGGGGTGAAAGGTGTTTACAAATCCTAGTGCTATACAGTTTGCCCAGATCCTATGGTGATTTAAGGAGAGCAAAGCAGTAAAGTAAATTGATAGACTTAGCTCCATTAAACATATACTCCCACAATAGCATAAAAGCACAGAGACTTAAAGAAAAAGAAAGTTTTTATTGCTGCTTTAAAAACCGTTCAGAAAGTACACCATGGAAAATAGAAAAGTAGACTTGTAGTTCACTGTCACTCAGAGCTGTTTTCCATGATGCACTTTATGAACGGTTTTTAAATGCTTCGATAAAGTTTATTTTATGCTTCATTTTGTTTCTAAACTGTGACAGTGTCTGTGTAAACAGGCTTGGCTTTACCTGTAATGGCTGCCATTAAAGCTGAGGTTCCTCATTACTGCTGACAGCCCCCCCCCCTCTGACTCTGAGGCTGCCAATCACCGTGCCCCCCATGGCCCCCCTCAGTCTGACTCTGTGCTGACCGTGCTTCCCGCGGCACCCCCTCAGTCTGACTCTGAGCTTACCTCGGATTCCACTAGAGAGACATCTCTCTCCGTTCTCCTCCACTCAATCAGTCACTGGTTTTGACACTGCTGCCAGCCTGCCGCGCTAGCCAGAAGACTTCCAGGACCCAGAGACGTTCCACCCAGACCACAGTCCACGACGACTCCAGACTCCAGACCCAGTCGACTCCTGCTACTGACTGGGCTGCACTGCACGTGCAGTCACGAGACAATTGTCGAGATACATGTGTGTGCAGCCAGTCAGGAGGGAGGAGGAGGGAGAGATAAGTGTGCGCCAAAATTGAAAGTTCCAGGACAGCCGGCAGCAGACAACAAATAAAGTGCAATTGTGCTGCTCTGCAGATGCCTGGCCTGCCCTGCAAATTACAAATATTATAAATATTATATGATATCAGTGAATCGAAGGTTCATAATAAGGTTGGGGGGGAAATAAAAAATAAAAAAAAATAAAAAAAAAATAAAAAAAAAATACAACCACCTGCCTTGGGCCCCTCTGTGTGGGAGACCTGCTGGGCCCGATCACAATGGCGACCGTCACATCACCGTTAGTTACGCCCCTGTTTGTATGGCTGTAACTGGTCTAGTGTCCAGTGAGTTTCTTGCAGAAGTAAGATGTCATCTTTGAGTCTCTTTCCATAGTTGGTTAATAGACTACGCTTGGTAGGGGTGTTTAGACCTTAAGGGTTTAAGTTAAGGAATCTGAGTGGGGTTAACATAGTACTCTAAATAGGGAAGGGGGAATAAAAAAAAAAAAAAAGGGAGGGGACAAAAGGGGGAGAAAAGACAGGAGGAGATGAACTTAGGTACAAGGATAAGAAGGAAGAGAATAATGTGGACTATATGATTGTATGCCTTTTCCTACATACTGTATTTAGATAGTCCTAAAGACGGATTTATATACCTAGGTGGTGCTATGAATCAGGGTTTAAAGTAAATAATGAAAGCCTCATAATTATGGGACCACTAAGGGGGTCCCACTATAATACAGTTGTTCTGTGGAGCAAAGAGATTCTTAAAGATCCGTAAGTTTACTCTGTAAACTTTGCGTGGTTCAGTTGGGGGGGATAGAGAACAGGTAAGTTGAATTCTCTTATGGGGTTTATTTAAAGGAGGCAGTGGGGAATTAAGGGTGGTGCCCCCACCCATGAAGTATATTAGGGGAGATCCCCAAGGAGGGGACTTTTTTTGAGATTTAGAATTCAATGTGTATCTTTCTACTTATTAGGAGAACATAACATAGTAACAGCTCATAACAATAGGGGAATTCTAAGGGTAAGGGTACAGTGAATAGACAAAATAGAGTTGTGCATCAGGGTTGATGTAACAAAACAAATAACAGTAATATGTGGGTATTGTCCAAGCATGACAAAGAACTAAATCAGTATAACTGGTCTTAACACAATTATTATCATTTGAGTAAAGGATTAAATATGCATGGTTATAGGCATAAGAATAGTTTAGGATAAACATTTTAATTTTTATCTATAACTTAGTTTTATGTTGTAAACAAGAAATAATAAATAACACTGAAAACATTTAGAAACAATACCATTGGTCCGGGCTTAATTATTAGGTAAGGGATGCACAGCCGAAAACCAATTTGGAAGGTGCATAGGGCCTATGCTCAATCTAATTTAAAATATCCCAATAGGGAAATTTACCAAGTTTGCATGTGGAAGTTTAATATGAATAAGTGGACCTGTAACAGTAGTACTGCTTTAAATCTGCAGGTGAGCTCACCCGAGGGTTAAAATGCCATATGCAGGTGTTTTTTTAAATATTTCTTAGCTCTAAGGTAATTTATCAGATCTACTGGGCTTCATTATTTAGGAATTTGATGGTCACGCTCATCCCTGCACAATAATAGAGTGTCAAATTATATGGAAAACTGTATCTAGCGATATCTTGGAGTATATTGTTAGAATATGTTCTAAGGGAAAGTGATACTTAACGTCCAAAAGATATCTCTGGTGTCACAAAAGAGCATATAAAAGGTGTCTAGGGTATTATCATATCCTTTAAATGCAATAGAAACATAAGTAAAATCGCCTAATGCAAAGTTTTGATAACTTGAAAATGGATCTAGGGCTCTCAGGAGGTAATCATTAACCATGAACAACAAAGGGTTTAACATTAAAACTTACCACAATAGCTAACAGTGAATAACATTTTGAAAAATTCAACTGCCTCTAAGAGGCCCATATATAACACTAAAATTGCCTAGCTTGTCATTTATAGTAAAGAAGCATAGTGGGAGATCAACACTTTAACTTTCGAATGGGGGTCAAAGATATGCACCACAGTTCCATTTTCCAAAGGAGTTTTCCAACATAAAGATGTAATCTCCTATAATAGCACATCAGTGGGCCCCATAGGAAGACCATCTCTAACTAACAGTTTAACAAGCTTCAACCCTAAAGCCCATGACTTTAGATTTCAGAATGCAAGATTTCTAACTTATCAACTGTCACTAGGGGATATGAATAGGACCCTGGAATTATGTGACCTTACATTGTTAACAATGAAATATCAGGAGAGACTAACATACTATGGCCTCTATTTATCAAAGGTCTTGTGGACCTGATCTGACAGTGCGGATCAGGTCCGCAAGACCTCGCTAAATGCAGAGAGCAATATGCACTCCGCATTTAACATTGCACCAGCACGCCGCCCCCTGCTGACTCGCGGCCAATTGGCCGCCAGCAGGGAGGTGTCAATCAACCCGATCGTACTCGATCGGGTTGATTTCCGTCAATTCCTGTCCGCCTCATCAGAGCAGGCGGACAGGGTTATGGAGCAGCAGTCTCCATAACTTGTTATGGAGCTGCTTCATAACTTGTGTTTCTGGCGAGTCTGAAGACTCGCCAGAAACACGGGCCCACAAGCTCCATACGGAGCTTGATAAATATGGGCCTAAGTCTCTATTAACATTTAGGGTATAGACTTTAGAAATATCTTTTGAAATAATCAGAAAGCAGAGTCAGTATGTGAACTAGGCTGTCAAGAACAGTTCTGGACTGAAGTTAAGTACATCAAAGTCTCCAGCAAACAGCAAAGGGTTACATCTTATCATCTGAATACTTTTAAAGCTGGTCCAGTGAAGGGTCCCTGGAAACTGAGTTTCTTGTGCTGGAAAGTGAACGTTGTGGAAGAGGATTTTTATTGTTCTGCCATAGGTCTAAGATCTGATGAGGAAGGTTTTGTGTTGTCACTGCTTCCCAAGGATTGATTCCATTTCTTCAGGAGTTCCTCTCGCTTAGCTGGTGTGTCAGCTGTGAAGATGGTACCTTCTCTGTTGATAATTAGTTTGGTGGGGCAGCCCCATCTGTACTTTAATCTTCTGGAACGTAGGGTTTGGTTGAGCTGTCGAAAAATACTCCGTTTTAGGAGTGTAAACTGAGAAAGGTCTGGAAATACCTGAATATTCTGAAACTGTTCTGAAACTTGAGGTTTGGAGACAGCTGCTTGCATGAGTTTTTCTTTATATGTGAAGAAATGTAGCCTTGCTATGATGTCCCTAGGCTTGTCTCTGGGGGCATTTCTGCCTTTAGGTATGCTATGAACAATATCTATCAGGATAGCAGTGGGGTTTGAAGGAGGAGCTAAATTGGTGCAGAAATTTCTGATGAAGGTCTCCAAATCAGCCTGAAGAACATCTTCTAAAATCCCTCTGAAGCGCAAGTTATTGTAGCGCGATCTATCCTCTAGGTCCGCTACCTTTTGTTCCAGGTCTGACATGTACTCTGCTAGATGTTGATAGTGCGCTATTATATTCTTCTGCTCAATAACAAGGTCTTCATGTTTGCGCTCCAGCACTTCCGTCCTTTCACCCATAGCTATTAGCTCTTTTTTGAGGACTGCAACTGAGCCTCTGATAACTGAGGTTAGATTTTTCTGTAACTCATTTAGTCTTTTAGTTAGAGTGTCAACAATATCTGATCCTGTTGTTGGTTCCATGTCTTCCTCAGTTGCTTAAGAGAGAGACACCACTGTCCCGCCTGAGATGTCTAGGTGTGGTTGTGGGGGCGATAATCCCCTAGAGGTTAGCAGTTCCATGAATCTACAGTGATCTGCACAGTGCTGCGAGATTTAGCTGCCGACTTGCTCCTGAGCCAAAAGTGCTCTGCACTATCCTTGAATTATTTGCAAGATAATTGAGTTTCTATTACAGATTTTCTACCTATTATATCTGTCTTGTTACTGTGCTAGATTTCTACGCTACCTCTTTCCTGATTGCTGACAGCTGTTCCATCAGAACTGTAGCGTGACGCTAGCGTGTCAGCCTGCACGCTGTTCACTTTCTCCTTGAACTTCGGATCACACACGGCACATACTACTACTCCGGTGCTGTTGCTGCATACACAGCTTTCTTCAAAACTACCTCATCCCAAGATCTACGGTACCGTACCAGCTGCTGGTAAAATCGTAAGTACCGTTCTTACCTTAAAAGACATTGTTGTGCTGTATTCTACAAACTCTGCCGTTAACCTCCTAGTAACTGCCTGCTGACCAGTATCCTTCCTATGTAATCTTACACTAATTTGCATTATGTATTATTCTTGGTAGTAGTAACTTATTCTGCAATCTTACTGTTATTCATAACATTGTAGCAGTTGTTACTTTTTTTATTAAATTGACATATTGTGGCGTATGGGAGTAAATCTAATACTCAAACTTAATGTCAGTATATTAAATGCTCCTTACAGATATTACATATCCTTTTATGATATTTAACTCTCTGTGTAGAGCTATACTCTTACCATAAAACTGATGGTACATGAAACTATATACAACCTTATTATAAAAAAATAAACTTCATTTTAATTTTGACTATTTCTGCACAAACAGATCCTTACAACAGCCAACCATTACAAAATACCAAGCCTGATAAAATGGATCCTGCAGATTTAAGTACACATGTACACAATTTATCACCAAGAGTTGAACACCTAGCTCAGGGGTTAAGAGAATTACAAATACAAAATGAAACCCTAAGAAATGTCATAAAGGATACGACCTCTGTCAAATCCACTATGTATGATTCTCATCCAGAGCCTAACGTGAGCCCCCCAGAGAAATGTTATGGTGACAGGGTACAATTTTTAGAGACTTCACTAATGCTTTTTATTTGATGTTTGATCTAAAACCTAAAAGCTACTCTACGGATAAACAAAAGGTGCTTACCGTCATCTCATACCTACATGCAGAACCAAAGTCATGGGCAAACACATATTATGAGACTAATGACCCAATTTTAAACTATATAGACTCATTCTTTTCTGCTATGGCACATCTTTATGATGATCCTTTGAAACAATTGACTGCAGAAAATAATATGAGAGCACTAAAACAACTAAAAAGACCAGCTGAAGACTATATCGCTGATTTTAAAAGGTAAATGGAATAATGTGGCTTTAAAAAACCCAATTAAGATTAGTGTTATCTGAGGCCTTGAGAGATAAATTAGCCAGAGGTGAAATACCAGACACCCTAGAAGCACTCATGACCCTAACTATAAGTATAGATAGGCGACTCTGTGAAAGAAGAAAGGAAAGCGGGTTCTCTGATACATATAAATATACATTTTCCACTCCAAACCCTACATTCTCCAACAAGGCCCAAGATGAACCCATGGAGGTTATATTTGTTAAAGGCCCCCATAAAACCGGAAGAAAAAGCCAGGAGAAGATTAAAAAACTTATGCCTTTATTGTGCCACAAAAGGACATGAAGTCAAGGACTGCCCTACTTTGGCAAAAAATAAGAAAGGTAAATCTATCCCCATGCCTAAATTGTTATCTTCTAACATAAATAATTCTCACTATTGTCAACTTTCTGTTCTGTTAAAGTGGGACCAGCACCAGGTTAAGTTGAATGCAATAATAGACTCGGGCGCATCAGGAGTATTCATAGATTCCTCTGTAGTCACAGATAATAAAATTCCCACTGTTAAAAAATAATTTCCTCTGGTTTTGTGTGCCTTTGATAGTACTACTTCATCTAAAGGCCCAATCACACATCATACTACACCGCTTATGGTTAGTACACATAATGATCACAAAGTGTATATTTCTTTTGACATAACATGTTCTCCATTGTTCCCTGACGTCTTAGGTCTAACATGGTTGCAACTACATCAGTCTACTGTTCATTGGGATAATCTTACTTTGGATTCTGACTTTTGCAGGAAAAACTGTTATACCAGTGTTTCCCTTACTGAAACTACTGATTTATGTATTCCAAGTTATTACTCAGATTATCAAGACGTTTTTAGTAAAATGGTGGCAGACACCTTACCTCCCCACAGGTCTTACGACGGTTCCATTGAGCTCCTTCCTGGCTCCCCCATTCCTGTAGATCATATATATCCACTATCACAGGCAGAGTTGAAAGATCTCAAATAATATATTGATGAAAACCTATAAAAAGGCTTTATTACTCCCTCCTCTTTACCTGCAGGAGCAGACAAATTTTTTTGTCAGGAACAAAGACAACACTCTCAGACCCATTATTGATTACCGGGCACTTAATAAAGTCACACGGAAAAATAGGTACCCTCTGCCCTTTATTCCAGAACTTCTTGAAAGACTCAGTACAGCCAAGCTTTATACAAAGTTAGATCTATGAGGACCATATAATCTTGTTAGGATTAGAAAAGGTGATGAATGGTTAACTGCCTTCCGTATGCGTTACAGCCTTTTTTAATTTAGGGTTATGCCTTTTGGGCTTTGTAATGCCTATGCCAAATTTCAGTTCTTTGTAAATGATATTTTTCGTGATTTTCTTGATGTTTTTATGATTGTTTATCTTGATGATATACTAATTTAAGACAGTCTGGAATAACACATAAAACATGTTAGAACAGTATTAGACAGACTAACGGAACATCACTTATTCGCAAAACCAGAAAAATGTACATTCCATACAACTGACATTTCTTTTTTGGGTTACCAAATCAGTCCCCAAAGTATTTTAATGTAAGAAAATAAGGTATCTACCATTACAAATTGGCCTACTCCAAACTCTAGACAACAAGTACAAAAGTTCCTTGGTTTCTCTAATTTTTATAGGAAATGTATTAAAGATTTTTCCAAGATCGTTAAACCATTAACACGGTTAACTGAAAAAAATACTAAGTTCCATTGGTCACACAAAGCACAATTATCTTTTGAGTTACTCAAACAAAAGTTTACTACAGCCCCTATTCTTCACTTTCCAGACCCCAATCTTCAATACACTTTAGAAGTGGATGCCTCTAATTATGCAGTTGAAGTTGTCTTATATCAGAGACTATTGCTTGAACACCCATTAAATCCAGTTGCCTTTTTCTCTAGATCTATGTCAGCAGCCAAACTAAGATACCCCATAGGGGAAAAAAAAGTTTTAGCAATCAAAACATCCTTAGAACACTGGAGATACCTCTTTGAAAGAATTTCTATCCCAATTATCATATATACAGATCATAAAAATCTCGAGTATTTGAAAACCAATTGTACATTGTCTGCAAGACAAGTACGATGGAGATTATATTTCTCTAGTTTCCATTATCTTATAGTTCATCATCCTGGTTCAAAAAATGGTAAGGCCGATGCACTTTCTAGACTGCCAGAAGCACCTTCAGTTGTTACTACCAGCACTACTATTATACCTAGACAACATTTTGTTGCCTTTAATAATATTTTTCAACAACAGTTACGTGTTGCCCAACAAAATTATATTAACCTACCAATACAACTGTTGAAGAAACATTCTGATGAATTATATTATCATAATCAAATACTCTATACCAACTTCACAACAACCTTCTATATTACAAATGGTCCATGACTCTGTGCTAAGTGCACATTCAGGTACCAATAAACCTATGGAACTACTCCAAATAAATTTCTGGTAGCCAACAATGACTGAATCCATCACGGATTACATAAATTCTTGTCATATTTGTATTCAAACAAAATCACAAGTCAAAGAACCGTGTGGTTATTTAATGTCACTACAAGTTCCTGATAGACATTGGAGTGACTTAGCTATGGATTTTATTGTTGAGCTCCCTAAGTATTTCAACTATACTACCCTATTAGTAGTTATTGATCTTCTAACTAAAATGGCCCATTTTATCCCTACTCAAAATCTACCTACTGCCTCCTTGACTGCACAATTGTTCCTTAACAATATTGTAAAACTACATGGGTTACCAAATTCAATTACATCTGATAGAGACAGTCAGTTCACCTCAAAATTTTATAATCTGCTTTGTCAAAGACTCAAGATTGCCCGTAGACTCTCTACTGCTTACCACCCTCAAACCAATGGGCAAACAGAGAGGACAAATCAATGGTTGGAGATTGCACTGCTCTTTACAATAAGAAAAATGGGCAGAGTACCTTCCTTATGCAGAGTTTGCCTCTAGCAATTCTACCAACTCTTTCATTAAGTATTCACCATTTTATGCAAACTATGGTTATAATCCCACTTATCGCCCATTCCTTGACGTTAGAACCAGTTCCCCTAATGTAGAGGATCTTGTGAATAACCTATCCAGTACCCATGAAATAATCAAATCTAATATTCTAGAAGCTCAGGCAAGTCAGAAGTTATATTACGACTTGAGACGTAGTAAGCACCCAATCTACAAAATAGGGGCTATGGTTTGGTTATCCACAAAAAATATAAAACTCCACACTCCTTCCAAAACACTTAGCTAATTGTTTATTGGTCCATATGAAATTTCTAAGGTAGTGAACTAGAATGCTGTAACTCTAAGGCTACCTCCAACACTTTGTATCCATCCGAAATTCCATGTATCCCTTCTGAAACCCTTTATAGTTCTTAGGGGTTTGCCTCTCCCCATTCCTCCACCTGTCCTTCCAGATGAACCCCAATATGAGTTTTCTGAAATATTGGATTCCCGTAGGCGTGGACGGCTTTTAAAATATCTGGTTCTTTGGAAGGTATACTCCCACGATGAAGAATCCTGGGAACCTTCCACAAATCTGTCCGCTGACCAACTTGTTTCAGTTTTTTACCGGAGGAATCCGGATAGACCATCCCCATGAGGGGTTCCATGTGTGGGGGGTTATGTCAGGTTCTTGTATCTTTAATTAGGGGCAGGATCTGAAATTCTCTCCATCCCTATAAATGGCCCTATAACACCCCCCCAAATTGCTTGGTAATTGTTTGCTAGTACTAGTGTGTACTACATTATTAAGTATCTGAGCCAAAAGTGCTCTTCACTATCCTTGAATTATTCGCAAGTTAATTGAGTTTCTATTACAGATTTTCTACCTATTATAGCTGTCTCATTACTGTGCTATATTTCTACGCTACCTCTTTCCTGATTGCTGACAACTGTTCCATCAGAACCGTAGTGTGACGCTAGCATGTCAGCCTGCACGCTGTTCACTTTCTCCTTGAACTCCGGATCACATACGGCACATACTCCTCCTCCAGTGCTGTTGCTGCATACACAGCTTTCTTCAAAACAACCTCACCCCAAGATCTACTGTACCGTACCAGCTACTAGTAAAATCTTAAGTACCTTCTTACCTTCCTGCTTAAAAGACATTGTTGCGCTCTATTCTACCAACTCTGCCATTAACCTTCTAGTAACCGCCTGCTGACCAGTATCCTTCCTAGGTAATCTTACACTTATTTGCATTATGTATTATTCTTGGTAGTAGTAATTTATTCTGCAGTCTTACTGTTATTTATAACATTGTAGCAATTGTTACTTTTTTTTTTTTAAATTGACATATTGTGGCGTATGGGAGTTCCAGAAATTTAACCTCTCTAATACTCAAACTTAATGTCAGTATATCAAATGCTCCTTACAGATATTACATATCCTTTTAGGATATTTAACTCTCTGTGTAGAGCTACATTCTTACCATAAAACTGATGGTACATGAAACTATATACAACCTTATCATAAAAAATAAATTTCATTTTAATTTTGACTGTTTCTGCACAAACAGATCCTGACAACAGCCAACCATTACATAGTACTACCAGGGACCAGAGAAATAAAAGTATCACCCAAAGATAGCGAATTGTAGATTCACCAGTTAGAGAGGCAAACGTCTATAGTAAATACATAAGGATTTCAAAGGGAAATTTATATATTAAAAAGATGCAGAGAGGGCACCAACTCCCAAAATTGTTTAGGGCAGCGGCCTTGTGGTGTTAGGAGAGGTTCCTTCTATAAAGTATCCTTTAAAGTGGCTCAATTGGTGTGGGTCTTCTATATCAGGCAATAGTTCAGATATTGACTAGTGTTGAGATGGTTTATGGGAAATATTTAGCAGTTTAGGACAATTGAGAGTACTGATGGTGAATGGGTTAAGTGTAGTACATCAATCATCAATAATCACGCTTGCTGCACATTAGCTAGGCCCACATTCATGACCAATTTATATGTTCTTTTCCACTTAGTTTAAACCCACTTAAAGTTTCTTCCAGCCTTCTAATTTTAACTTTCCCTGGGTACCTTTTTATGAGAAGTGTTGGGTGTCATATGTTTTCCTGGGGTACTAGCTCTTAAAACTGGCAGTCATTTTTATGCCAGTATTAGTCACTCTAATTGTATGTCATTTCTCTGAAACAAGTGTAGAATGTAACAGGCAGATGTATCTCATAAAAAATTGTGATTTGCGCCAGATCACTTAATATACTCAAAGTTAGGTCTAATAAAGATGGTATATGCACTACACTTTAGTGTCCAGAGGGGCCCCACACTACCTTATATATCTTGTGACTGGATCATCAGTATATGGTTGTTGAAAGCCTACCAGCATAGGCCTGAGGTAGGGAGCTATGCCGGATTGTGGCCTCTGTGAAGGGTCACTAAGGTACTTGCCACTGTTACCACACAATTGGGGTGTGGTGAGACCCACACTCGAGGTCAGGCCACTGTAGAATGACGGTTAATTCCTCTGTGTGATGGAGTTGCTTGAGCCGGGTCTGAGCCGGAGTTGTATAGGCATCAGTGTGGTCCGAGGCAGTTGAGTAGCCTCCTCGCTGCCTGTTAATTGCCCAATTTGTAAAGGGTCTAAAGTTGTTGCCCACTGTCTCATAGGGCTCTGATTATGCAGAGAATGTGAAAAAATCTGGTTTTGACTATACAATCTGGTATATTTGAGTGCCCAAATGCGGAGCTGAAGGAGAACACATCTTCACCGCTTGGTAGTTGGTTCCGCCACCCCCTGGGCTAAAATATTTTAAAACAAATAAACATGGTTTCTTATGAATATATATATTCTGTTAAAAAAAGATTTACCTTAGGTAATATAAAGATTTAAAGAAAAACACTTCCTGAATATTTACTGAAGACCTGTTTTGTTAAAAAATGTGGGTGCATAAACCCACTGCAATGGATCTTCTTATTAGAGTTATGGACTCAATTGATTATTGTGTTTGCTATCATACAATTCCAATGTATTTTTATTGTCAAATTTGTTTAATTCTCTTTGTATTCTATATTGATAAGTATACCTAGGTAGGTTTAGGAACTAGCTAGTGATTGGTGGCTGCATATATATGCCTCACCTGATGTGTTTATTTAGCTACCACTAGTGTAATGCTGCTCTGTCATCAAAGTATACCAAAATAATGAAGAAAAATTGATGATAGAAATAAATTTAATAACAGAAGTAAATTGTATCCTCTGTCTGAATCATAAAATAAAAACTTGGGTTTCATGTCCTTTTAGATTATACACAGAAATATGGTTCATTGTATTTTTGCCTCCTTTGTTGTACTTGAAGGAGAAATCCTATTTATTTGAGGACAAAAAGCACTAGATTACAAGTGTACTGCTCCCAATAACACGATAAATCCGCTTGACTTCTGCTCTTTGCGAGCTTTGGGTAGCACACATATTACAAGTTGAAAGTAAATATTTACCACGCGCAAAGAGAAAAAATTTGAATATTGCATCAGCGTTAACATACTTTCCTATAGACTTCAAAGGAGAGAGAAAAGTAAAAAAAAAATACACCCATACTAGCACGCTAACCTGAATCGCCATAAGCCCAATACTCTAAGAACCCCTAACCCACCTCATAGCCCACTGCAAAGTCCTCTTTACACTGTTAACCCCTAAACTGCCACAACCCACACATGCAAACTACCCACTATCCTATTAACCCCTAATCTGCAACAATCCCCACGCAAAATACCCACTAACATCTAAACCACCTAACCCCTCAACCCCCTGACCTAACACCCCTAAGTTACCCCTAAAACAAACTAACCTTACCTGTAAAAAAAAAAAAACTAACAGTACCTTTAAAAATAAAAAACCTAACATTAGCTTAAAAATTAAAAATAAATAACCTTACCGTTAAAAATAAAAAAAACTAACTTTATCTTTAAAAAAAAAAAAAACTAACCTTACCTGAAAAATAAAATAATCTTACATTACAGAAAACAAATTACAAAAAATAAAAACACTTTTATGCCTATTCTAAAACCTTACTTAAAAAAAACACCCCAAAATAAAAAAACTATTCTAACACTAAAGTACAGAAAAAGCCTTTAAAGTGGCCTTTTGTAGGGCATTGTGCTAAAGTGATTTGGCTCTTTTTCAATTAAGAAAACAAAACAACACCGATCTACAAGAAAGTAGTACAATTCAATATGTACTGTAAGTTAAAACACAATAATTGAATGAAAAATAAATAGCTGTGTAGGAGGAATAAAAACTGTGGGCGCGATCCGATATAGATCGCAGTTTGCGGCGCAAGCGAGGGAACCAGCGTCGCCCGCAGTTTCAGCTCGCAACTCGAGCTATCCCATATAGGTCGCCGTCAGATGCAAACGTGCCGTAAGTCTGACAAACCAGCGATGTCCAGAAATCTGCGTAAGTACAAATTTCTGGCGTCGCCAGTGACTTGCGGCACGTTAGAAACTGCCGGCGCCTATAAAACCTGACTAAAGTTTAAAACACCCGCACTGTCTAACACGCCTCCCTAACATAGCCCGCACTGTCTAACACGCCTCCCTAACATAGCCCGCACTGTCTAACCCTCTATCCGCTATCCCCCCTCACTAGCCTAACAATAAAAAAGCTATTAACCCCTAAACCGCCGCTCCCGTACCCCGCCGCAACCTAATAAAGTTATTAACCCCTAAACCGCCGCTCCCGTACCCCGCCGCCAGCTATATTATATCTATAACCCCCTAAAATGAGCCCCTAACACCGCCGCCATCTATATTAAAATTATTAACCCCTAATGTAAGCCCCTTACACCGCCGCCATCTCTATTAAAATGATTAACCCCTAATTTAATCTACCTACCCCGCCGCCAGCTATATTATCTATATTAACCCTAAGTATATTATAGTTAATATAGTTATTACATTATATATATTAACTATATTAACCCTAATTATATTAGGGTTAATATAGTTAATATAGTTACTATAGTATTTATATTAACTATATTAACTCTATCTAACCCTAACTAAATTTATATTAAATTAATCTAATTCATTTATAAACTAAAATATTCCTATTTAAATCTAAATACTTACCTATAAAATAAACCCTAAGATAGCTACAATATAATTAATAATTACATTGTAGCTATGTTAGGGTTAATATTTATTTTACAGGTAAATTGTTAATTATTTTAACTAGGTATAATAGATATTAAATAGTTATTAACTATTTAATATCTACCTAGTTAAAATAATTACCCAATTACCTGTAAAATAAATCCTAACCTAAGTTACAAATACACCTACACTATCAATAAATTTAATAAACTACAAACATCTATCTAAAAATACAATTAAATTAACTAAACTAAATTACAAAAAAAACAAAACACTAAATTACAAAAAATAAAAAAAAAGATTACAAGATTTTTAAGCTAATTACACCTATTCTAAGCCCCCTAATAAAATAATAAACCCCCAAAATAAAAAAAATTCCCTGCCCTATTCTAAATTAAACAAATTTCAAAGCTCTTTACCTTACCAGCCCTTAAAAGGGCCTTTTGTGGGGCATGCCCCAAAGAATTCAGCTCTTTTGCATACAACAAATACAATCCCCCCCCCCCATTACAACCCACCACCCACATACCCCTATTCTAAAACCACCCAAACCCCCCTTAAAAAAGCCTAACACTACCCCCCTGAAGATCTCCCTACCTTGTCTTCACCACACCGGGCCGAACTCCTGATCCGATCCGGGCGATGTCTTCCTCCAAGCGGCAAAGAAGAATTCTTCCTCCGGCGATGTCTTCCTCCAAGCGGCAAAGAAGAATTCTTCCTCCAGCGACGTCTTCCTCCAAGCGGCAGCAAAGTCTTCATTCTTCCGGCGGCATCTTCAATCTTCTTTCTTCGCTCCGCCGCCGCGGAGCATCCATCCCGGCCGACTGCTGTTCTACGAATGATGTACCTTTAAATGACGTCATCCAAGATGGCGTCCGCCGAAGCCAATCGGAATTAAGTTAGAAAAATCTGATTGGCTGATTGAATCAGCCAATCAGATTCAAGTTCAATCCGATTGGCTGATCCGAACAGCCAATCAGATTGAGCTTGCATTCTATTGGCTGATCGGAACAGCCAATAGAATGCGAGCTCAATCTGATTGGCTGATTGGATCAGCCAATCGGATTGAACTTGAACCTGATTGGCTGATTCAATCAGCCAATCAGATTTTTCTAACTTAATTCCGATTGGCTGATAGAATCCTATCAGCCAATCGGAATTCGGCAGACGCCATCTTGGATGACGTCATTTAAAGGTACCTCATTCGTGAGGGGCTTACATTAGGGGTTAATAATATTAATATAGCTGGCGGCGGTATAGGGGGATTAGATTAGGGGTTAATAATTTTTATATAGGTGGCGGCGGTGTAAGGGGTCAGATTAGGGGATAGATAAGGTAGATGGCGGCGGTTTTAGGGGCTCACAGTAGGGGGTTAGTTTATGTAGATGGCGGCGGGGTCCGGGAGCGGCGGTTTAGGGGTTAATAACTTTATTAGGGATTTCGGGGGGGGGGGGGGATCGCGGTTGACAGGTAGATAGACATTGCGCATGCGTTAGGTGTTAGGTTTATTTTCTAGTTAGTTTAGGGAGTTACGGGGCTCCAATAGTCAGCGTAAGGCTTCTTACGGCTGCTTTTTGTGGCGAGGTGAAAATGGAGTAAGTTTTCTCCATTTTCGCCACGTAAGTCCTTACGCTGCATATTGGATACCAAACTGCGCTGGTTTGGTATACCTGCCTATGGCCCAAAAAACTACGGGCGACGGCAGAAATATACGCGCGTAACTTCTAGGTTACGCCGTATATAGGATACCAAATCAGCGTAAATATTGGCGTCGCCGGCTTTTGCGGGCGACGCTTTATATCGGATCGACCCCTAGGTGAGGAACACCTGAGACCTTATATATTGTATTAGTGTTATTTTGGGTGTAACTGTACTTAGTAATGTATTTTTAATGTGTTTTGTGACGCTTTTTTGTTTTTCAAAACAGTTAATCAGAGCTCTGAGGTTGCGTTATCCCTGACGCACTCAAGCCAATCACCTGCAAGCATGACACATTTTATAATACTAAAAAACAAACATGTTTACACATCTCAATTACTGTTTTTTTTTTCAGGTAAGCAAAAATTTTGTTTTCTTTTGTAAAATGATGATGATCCATAGTCTCCATAACATGTGGGATTAATACCCAAGCAGGTAGTCCATGTTACGGAATGGGTGGGACATTTTTCTGGCAGTTCCTATTTATCATACACTGCCGTCTGTAGGACTTTCCTGCCAAATACTGCTTTCACAGAAGCAAAAAATCACATTTTGAAAAGGTATGTAGCGAAGACCATGTTGCAGCTTTGCAAATCTTCTTCAAAGATGCATACTTTTTTAAAGCCCAGGAAGTTGCAACTGATCTTGTAGAATGTGATGTGATACACTTAGGAAGCAACTTTTTCACCACCAAGTAAGCCTTGTGAATTACCACTTTGAGCCAAGAGGTAGGGTGACCATATTGCCGCTTTAAAAAGGGACACATATGAAAAATACATATGTCAGCGTTCTTATACAAAACATTTCTTTAAAGAGCCCTGAAACAGCCCTGACATATGTATTTTTCATATGTGTCCCTTTTTAAATCAGCAATATCATCACCCTACCAAGAGGCTAAAGCCACAGTAGTAGCATTCTGCCCTTTAAGAGTCCCAGGGGTATATGTATCAAGCTCCGGATGGAGCTTGAGGCCCCGTGTTTCTGGCGCCAGAAACAGCAGTTATAAAGCAGTGGTCACAAAGACCACTGCTCCATAACCTATCCGCCTGCTCTGAGCAGGCGGACAGACATCGCCAGAAATCAACCCGATCGAGTACGATCGGGTTGATTGACACCCCCCTACTGGCGGCCTATTGGCCGCGAGTCTGCAGGGGGCAGCGTTGCACCAGCAGCTCTTGTGAGCTGCTGGTGCAATGCTGAATATGGCGAGCGTTTGCTCGCTGTATTCAGCGAGGTCTGTCGGACCTGATCCGCACTGTCGGATCAGGTCAGACAGACCTTGATAACTTGGGGCCCCAGAGTCATTGACAAACAAGCTGGAAGATTGTCTGAATACCTTAGTAACTTGAAAATAAAACTTCAATGCTCTGACAACATAAATATTATGTAAAAGTCATTCCTTAGAATTAGCAGGATCTGGACACAATGAAGGAACAACAATTTATTGATTGATATTTTCTGAAGAATTTACCTTAGGAAGAAAATCATATTTAGTATTAAAGAGACATAAAACTAATTTTTTTCATGATTTAGATAGAACATAACATTTTAAACAACTTTCTAATTTACTTCTATTATAAAATTTTCTTAGTTTTCTTGTTATCCATTGTGGAAAAGCAGACATGTAAGCTCAAGAGTGTGCACGTGTCTGCAGCACTATATAGCAGCAGTTTTGCAACAATGTTATACAGTAGCAGGGGCACTAGATGGCAGCACTATGTCCTGTTGTTTAGTGCTTCAGGCATGTGCACGCTACCTACCTAGGTATCTCTTCAACAAAGAATAACATGAGAATGAAACAAAAATTGATAATAGAAGTAAATTGGAAACCTTTTTTTAAAATGGTATCCTCTATCTGAATCATGAAATATTTTTTTGGGGTTTAATGTAACTTTAAATACAGCTTTGTCTTTGCGAAAAACTAAAAATGGTGAATCACAGGGCAAAGCAGGTAACTCGGAAACTTTCCTAGCTGAAGAAATTGCTAACAATAAAAATACTTTTCAAGATAACAGTTTGATATCAATGGAATGCATTGGTTCAAAGGGAGGACCTTGCAGAACTAAAATAACTAAATTCAAATTCCTGGGTGGAGAAATTGGTCTCACAACTGGCCTAATTCTTAGTAAAACCTGGATGAAGGTCTGAACATCAGGAAGTGAAGCTATCTTTCTATGAAATAGAAAAGATAAAGCAGAAATTTGACACTTTTGTAAAAACTGAAAAATTCTAGGAATAACATGAAAAACCATTAGAAGAACAACAATAAAAGTATGTCTTCTAAATTTTGTTATAAATATTTTGAGTAACAGGTTTTATGACTTGAATCACATTGTCAATTACTGAGTAAGAGAAACTTTAAAGGGACATTAAACACTTTGACATGGTAATATAAAATGATACATTGTATGTAATAAAACAGCTCTGCATTATACTTTCATTATTTATTTTGTCCTCTTTGCCTGTAATTCCATTCTGAAAGTGTGAGCTTTTCAGTTCCTGTTAGAAATGGAAGTGCAGAACACTGTTAAATCCAGCACAACCATTGGCTGCACACTCTAATGACCTATGTATAACTGTCCCTAATTGGCCACAGCAGAGAAGGTAACACAAGTTACAACATGGCAGCTCCCAGTGTTTTATAGACACTAAAACTTTACACTTATTTTGTCACTTTATAAACAACTAATGAAACTTTAAAAAAAATACATCTACATGTTAGTCATGGACTAATCTTTTCTTTGAATGCATCGTTCTATCTAGCATGTATTTAGTGTTTAATGTCCCTTTAAAACTAGGCATTCAACCTCCACGCTGTTAAACTTAGAGATTTGAGATCTTGATGGAAAAGAGTTTCTTGAGTTCCAATATATCTTGTGTTAGAGGGAGAAGCCACAGAGTAGCAGATGACATCTGAACTAGATCGGCATACCAAGTTCTGCAGGGCCAGGTTGGAACAATCAAGATTACTGAAGCTGACTGCTGTTTGATTTGAGCAATTATTCTTAGAAGAAAACCAAGAAGAAGCAGGTGTCTTTCATATGAGCATTTGAATCCCTGGACCTTGCACAATACCTTGGACATGTTTTGATTTAAATGGGTGGTTGAGGTAATCCACTTCCCAATTGTTTACACCTGGGATGTGAATTGCTAACATGGAGCAATCATTCATTTCCTCCCACAACAGAATCTGGGACACTTCGTGCATAGTGCCTTGATGATTTATGTAGGCCACCGTCATGATATTGTTTGAGTGGAAATGGATAAACCTTTCCTCCTTTAAGAGGGGCCAGGACTCAAGAGCCAGAAGAATTGTATGGAGTTCCAGAATGTTGATTGGTAACCTTACCTCTTTGTGCTCTTCAATATTTCCAGACCGCACCCTAGCCAGAAAGACTGGCATCCGTTTTCACAATAGTTCATCATGGACAAAGAAAAAGATGGCCCAAGGGTCAAACGAGGACTTTGTATCCACCAAGAGAGAGATTGTCTAGCAGACAAATCTAGGTCAATCTGCTGGTCCATTTGCAGATAATTATTTGCAGATAATTATTTGACCACTGATTTAGCATAGACAATTGAAGGGGTCACAAGTGGAGACAGGCAAATGGAACTGCAACTGAAGAAGCAACCATAAGACCCACTATCTCCATGCATTGAGCTACTGATGGAAATGTAGCATGTTACAGGGATAAAAAAATGCTTTCTGAAGTTTTATTCAGAGCTCTGATCATCACCAATAATGCTCCTAGCACATTTGTGAAGATGCAAGGAGCTGTAGCCACAGCAAATGGAAGGGCAAAACACTGGTAGTGTTTGCCTAGGAATGCAAACCTTAAGAACTTAAGGTGATCCCTGTGGATAGGGATGTGCAGGTATGCATTTTAGAGGTCTATAGTAGACATAAATTGACCCTGTTGGTTTAAGGATAAAATTGTGCGGATTGTGAGAACCCTGACAAACTTGTTTAGGGTGTTTAAATGTAAAATGGGTCTGAAAGCTCCTTCCTTCTTTGGGACAATGAACAGATTGGAGTAAAAACCTTGACCCTATTGAGACACAGGCACTGGTATAATTACTCCCATGTCCTCTAAATCCTGAACACATTGAAGAAGGCAGCCATCTTTGCAGGATTTTTGAGGACATGAGACAGATGGACTCATCCTTGAGGGGGCCTGGAACAAAAGCCTATCCTGTAGCCCTCAGATATGATGTTTTGAACCCAGGGGTCCTGGACTGACTGTGACCAGGCCTTCTGAAAAAAACTCAGTCTTCCCCATACAACAAAAGAATCTGTACTGGGGGCCACACCTACATGCAGATTTTGTATTTGTGTTGGACTTCTAGGTTGGCTTGGAGGGCTCAGTCTTTTGAAAAGAAGAGGACTACTAAACTCCTGAGAAATTAAAGGAATGGAACCTCTCTCCTTCCCTTAGATTTCTTATCTTGAGGGAGAAAAATTCCTTTCCTACCAGTAACAGTCTTAATAATTGAGTCCAAATCAGAACCAAATCAAATTTTCCCTTGGAAGGAAAAAGTCATTAACCTATTTTTTGATACCATGTCTGCTGACCAAAACTTTAACCATAAGAACTGCTATAGACTTTACAATCTTTATGATGTTCATTACAGCGTCACATTTAAAGGCATAAGCCATTTCGAGGGCCCTAATGCAATTTTAGAGATCCTCAGCAGGGGATTTTTCAGCAACCATGTTGGATATGAACCACACCAAAGGGCCCCTTCTGCAGCCACACGGGTGATAGACATTGCTGGTTTAAGTAGAAGACTAATCTGAAGGAAGAGCTTCCTCAAGAAAGACTCTAATATGAGATCCATTGGGTCTCTGAGTGCATTTGCCAAGAGTAGAAATAGCTCCTTAGGTATGTTTTCCCACAATTTCAAATCTGGGTACATCCTCTTAAACCTAGAGGAAGGAGTGAATGGTATGCCAGGCTTTTTCCATTCCTTGGCTACATAGTCAGAAACCAAATCTGGAACCTGAAATACCTCTTGAATTTTTGGTGGAGCCTTAAAAACAATATTTAAATGGTTTACTGGTTTGCTATCAGCAGACTTTCCTCAGAAATACCCACAGTTCTCAGAATCTTTTGTAGTAAGGCATTGTTTCTCAACTGCAGTCCTCAAGTACCCCCAACAGGCCAGATTTTCATTATAGCTGAACCGTGCACAGGTGAAATAATCAGCTGATGGATGATAGCAGGTTAGTAACCATGGTGGTAGTGATCAGCTGATTAATTCACCTTTGCACTGGTTCAGCTATAATGAAAACCTGGCCTATTGAAGGTATTTGACTGCAGTTGAGAAACACTGTAGTAAGGTATAGATATGCTTTACTCTAAATCTAAATGCATAGTCAATTTCAGGAGCAGGATGATACTTCCCCATCTGAACTGGATGATTTTGAGTCATAGCTCTGAATTCGGACAGGCATTTGAGGCTGAGGAGTAGACGCTTGCATGTTCACATCAAAAGATGAATGTAAATCCCTCCTCCTAGTGGTAAGGAAGATAAATTCCCAGGAGTAATGTATTGTGGACTCTTACCACCTGTATGAAAGAAAAAGGAATTAACCTCTATAACTAGGGGATTTTGGGTATGATTATATAACATTTAGGTGCATGTAGTCATTTCCATGAGCCTCTATTCAGAAAAATATTTATTCAGGCCAGGTGTACACTTTACTGCAGTGGTCACCTATTAAAACTTATACAAGAGCTTTATTTTAAAAAGGGGCTTTTAATCTTTATAATAGGGGGTCTTGGGGTCTCTAGGCCTTTTTGATGGGTTGTTATATGTGCATAGAGATCCGTTTATGAAAACAAGTGTGTCTTTTACTTTTATTTTTATTTTTTTTAAACTTGTATGCTCTATTGAGCCCCAAGGTGATTGCCTTTCAAATGGTTGGTCCTGGTGAGGTCCTGGTGATTGGGGGGGTTTGAATAATTACCTTCCATCCAGCTTCCTTAAAGTTTTCTGAGTACTTCATCTCAAGCTTGATCTATAAAAATGTGATTCTCATATGCAGTTGAGGCACTGAGCGGATGATAATCATGTACATTTGTTATGTTTCCAACAAAACAAATGTGTTGCATTCATATGAAAATGAAAAGTGAACTGACGCCTATAGGAATGGAAGGATTGCATCATCAAACAATGAATTAGTCCATTCACTATTATGTCATTTATAAAAAATAAAAAAAAGAAAAGAAAAAAAAAAACACTACAGTAACACCCTAACTGCTACTCCTCTAACCTTTATTAAACCCCCCTTTAACCTTCTAACCATCAAACTACAGCTGCACCAAATCCCACCTAAAAGGGACTCCCCCACCATACTTTATGCTCTATCCACCAAAACATGAACTAATGTTAACCCTTTAACAAGGAACTCTCCACCACACAGTGCTGCAAAATTTGTTTCCAATCATACATTTTACCTGCTGGGGTGTATTAAAGTGTTTACAATCACCCCTCTGTCTTTATTTCGGTATATGAAATAGCTGCTTTGCCTTTTGAAACCCCTATATTTACTGAATATTCCAGTACTGAAGTATTGATTGTATAGAAAAGATATGTAAACATGATGCAGCAACAGAAATCAGTCTCCCATGGGGGACCAAGACTAGATCATTTAACATTTTACCATGTTCCTGCATTTGCTTTGAATACAATGAACTCTTATCAATTTCTTGCCTGTGTTAATTGTTCCTTTAACCCCTAACTGAAACTTGAACTGCACCTAATCTTGTAATTACAATCCACTACTGCACAGTAACCACTTAACTGCTGGACTCTTAATACACCTAACCTTCCACTGTTCTTATAACATGATTCCCCACCCCACATGATCCCCTAGGTGTTGAATCCCCACTGCAACTACCATATCTTATATGTAATATCTGACATTTGCAAGCTAAACAGTGGCCTTTTTAACACTGCCACACTTTACCTGGCACATTTCACATATGATACACTATTTGCATTAGTTGAAGCGACCCTATAGTACCCCAATCAATGTTAACAGCTTTAAGTTTTAACTCTTTTAATTAAATAATACATAAATACATAAATAATAAACAAATGAATAAATACATTAAACTAGCTGCTGATTATTTTTGTGTTTGATAGAAAATATTGAGTTTAATGTCTCTTTAATAGTTGTATGTTTTTTTTGTTTTTTTTTAAAGACTACAAATTTGAACATGCTACAAGTGAAAGGATCGCTATGTAAGATTCCTAGAATTCAATCAGCATTGTATTTGATACATTTTGACAATTGTACAGTTCTCTGTGATGTACTTACTGAAGCATTTAATCTGTTCTAGACACGCAAACATGTCAGTTCTCACTGATTTTATGTGAACTTCATTGATTTCAAGTCTGTCTCAATTATGGATAGATAGAGACTCTACCGAATATGCCACAAGAAGCAAAAGGGCTCTAATAGCAAAATAAACAGCATTGTAAAAATATTATATAGCACATTCCTATGAAAAGCATAGATAAATTCAATAAATACAGAAAGTATAATAGGACAGCTTGAATCAATTGTTAACAAGGCAAACATTTACTTACTGTTTCCAACAAAAATACAGCTTTAGCCCTCATTTTTCTTTTTGCTTTGTCCTTGGACATTTTAAAATGTTATCCTTGCAGGTGTTGCTATTTGTTATGTATAATGCAAGTTTTTTCTAAATGCTTTTATGCATAACTAGGCAGTCTATTTAAAAAAAAAAAAAAAACTACAACCCCCAAAACTAAAATTACAAAAAATTAAAAATGTAAAATTACAGAAAAGAATAAACAAAACTATCCAAAATAAAAAATTAAACCTAAACTAATACTCCTCTAAAAATAAAAAATCCCCCCCCAAAATAAAAACATCCCCTAATCTAATACTAAACTACCAATAGCCATTAAAAGGGCTTTTGTAGGGCATTGCCCTAAGTTAAATAGCTCTTTTACCAAAACAAATTACCCCCTAACAGTAAAAAAACCCCACCCACCAACCCACCCCCCCCAAAAGAAACTAACACTAAAAAAAACCTAAACTACCCATTGTCCCTAAAGGGGCATTTGTATGGACATTGCCCTTAAAAGGGCAATCAGCTCTTTTCCAGCCCATTGAATCCCTAATCTTAAAAATAAAAAACCCTACAAAATTAAAAAAAAATCCTAACACTAAGCCCCAAATAGGTACTCACCGTTCCTGAAGTCCTGTGGAGAAGGTCTTCTTTCAGACGGCTCCATCATCTTCTATCTTCATCCGGAGTGAAGGCGGCACAGAGGAGAGGTGTGGAGCTGTGAATCCTCAGCTGCAGTCCTCACTGGCAGCATGGAGCGGAGGTGCGGAGCTGTCTTCCCCGACGATCCTCAGCGGCGGTCCTCAACGGCGGAAGTCCTCGGCAGCGGCGGCGGCATGGAGGCTCCTCTTCATCCAATGTCCGTCGTACACTAAAAATTGAATGCAAGGTACCGCAATCAATTTGGGCTACCTTGCATTCCTATTAGATGAAATTTTGAAATCAGCCAATAGGATCAGCGCTACTGAAATCCTATTGGCTGTTCAAATCAGCCAATAAGATTTTAGTAGCTCTCATCCTATTGGCTGCTATTGAAAGCAACTTTCTATTTTACTCCTATTATCATTTTTTTCTTTGTTCTCTTTGTATCTTTATTTTAACATCTGAATTGTAAGCTTAGGAGCGTCCCATTTTGGTTCAGCACCTGGGTAGCACTTGCCAATTAGTGGCTTAATGTAAATACTAATCAGAAAGTGCTACTCAGGGTGCTGAACCAAGAATGGGCCAGCTCCTAAACATACATTCCTGCTTTTACAAAAAAGATACCTAGGGAACAAAGACAATTTGATAGGATTAAAAAATAAAATTGCTTAAAATTGCATTCTTTATCTGAATCATGAAAGAAACAAATTGGGTTTCAGTCCCCCTTAAGATATTATATAGAGATTGTATAAAAACATATATATGTGTGCTCTGATTATTTAATTTTTAAATGGTGAACCTGTGAAACATAATGTGAAGTTTTATATGTTGTTATTTAATAATAAGCACATTACTTTAATTTTTAATTAAGGCATGAATATTTACTTCATTTTCATTACTGCCCCAATATTAATAATGGATAGTTGCATGAATAAATATACTTAACATTCAGAAAATAGCACATTGTCATTCCTTATGCAGGAATGTAAGCTTAGGAGCCAGTCCATTATTGGTTCAGCACCCTGAGTAGCACTTGCTGATTGGTATCTATATTAAGCCACCAATCAGCAAGCACTACCCTGGTTCTGAACCAAAAATAGGCTGCTCTTAAGCTTATATTTGAGATATTCAAATAAAGATACCAAGAGAACAAAGAAAAATTGATAATAGGAGTAAATTAGAAAGTCGCTTAAAATTGCATGCTCTATCTGAATCACAAAAGAAAAACATTGGGTTCCATATCCCTTTAACTGACAAGAAGATAAGGAGTATGTATTTTGTAAAGTACAATGAGGCACAGTACATTTTCATGCATCTGAACATTTCCTCTTTTTAACACTTAATGGTCATATGCAGAACAGTAAGAAGGCTAGGAAGCTAAAAATCCCTCATTATGTCAAGTTAGTACTCTAATGTTTTTACCACATTAGCCAAGTCAAAAAGCAAACAAGTGGTGAAAGATTGGTGTTTTGTTCTGAAGTAGAAATATTCCTGACTTCAATTACTAATGACAAAGTTTCTGAATAATTGGGACCAGCTTATGTGATCTGCAACAATTTAAAGCAGTTTGCCACCTATTAAAGCTCATACTTTTGCATCAATATTAACCCCTCATTTAAATCTGCAAATTCTCATATTTGTACAACCAGTATTTAAAGTAAAAAAAATGATCAGCACATTAAGGGCAAGATTACAAGTAGAGTGCTAATTAATGTTCCTACTCCTGTGTTAATTGTGCTAGAAGTAAGCTTTTTGCGTGTGTCAGGTTGCACTCGTATTATGAGTTGAAAGTCAACTGTTTTCACTTGCTGGTTAACCCGAAATGCACAAAAAATTCAATTACAATATCATGTACGCATTCATTTATTTCCCCATAGAAGTCATGGGAAAAAAAACTAACCCGATCACATATCCCGACATGAAAATATGAAAATATTTCAAATTCCAATGTTCTTCACATACATGAATATGTTCTATTTATTCATTAAGAAATATGTCTACATATATCTGGTGGTTTTTTTTGTACAATATATATCTATACCTAAACCTATACCTCTCTGATTCCATTTCCTGCCAGCTGTCGGTAATGTGCAATTACCAACAGACTATTTAAACCTGCTGGCTAATAAGTCTTTGCCCTGACATTGAGTTTACCCAGTCTGATTCTTCGTATGTGGAAGAAGAATCCTTGTTACTTTCTGGTATTGACCATGGTTTGTTCCTGATTCTGTTTGTGTTTGAACTCTTGCTTTGAAGCCTGATTTTGGATTGACCTGCTGGATTTTCTACCTTGTCTATTTTCTGACCAAGTCTCCGGATTACCCTTGTACTGTATTTGCCATTGCGATACCAACCCTGCTAGTCTGACCTTGTTTCCTGCTTTTATCTGCAGCTCCTGAGCACTTTCTCCACTGCAGCTCCTGGACTTATCTTTTTACTTCAGTTTCTGAACTTTCCTTCCTCTGCAGCTCCATTGTATGCCTTGTCTGCTGCAGCTCATGAGTACACCTGGTCCTCTGCAATCCCTAAGCATACCTTTTTACCTCTGCAGTTTTTGTGTACTTCTGGCTACTACTCCCTTATAGACAGTCAAGACTTGCAGCACTTGGGACTAGGGCCAAGTCTGTCTTCAGTTATCAGCCTCTGCTGTGACCTGCTATTGCCCAGTCTCTGCTGTGACCCGTCATTGCCCAGCCTCTTCTGTGACCTGCCATTGCCAAGCCTCTTCTGTGACCTGTCAATACTCAGCCTCTGCTGTGACCTGCCATTGCCCAGCCTCTTCTATGACCTTCCATTGCCCATCCTCTTCTGCGACCTGCCATTGCCCAGCCTCTTCTGTGACCTGTCAATGCTCAGCCTCTGCTGTGATCTGCCAATGCTCAGTCTCTGCTTTGACCCACTATTGCTCAGCCTCTGCTGTGACCTGTCAATGCTCAGCCTCTGCTGTGCCCCGTCAATGCTCAGCCTCTGCTGTGATCTGCCAATGCTCAGTCTCTGCTTTGACCTGTAATTGCTCAGCCTCTGCTGTGACCTGCAATTACTCAGCCTCTGCTGTGACCTTCCATTGCTCAGCCTCTTCTGGGACCTGCAAATGATCAGCCTCTGCTGTGACCTGGCATGGCTTAACCTCTGCTGTGACCTGCCAAGGCTCAGCATCTGCTGTATCCTGTGTTCAAGCAACACTCATACTTGGCCTTGCAAGTATTCTGCCTGTAATACCAGTTCCTGTGTTTCTCATCAGTCATTATGCCTACAAGTAAGAAAGGTACACTAGCCTCTGCAAATGAGCTTCACTCTCCAGACCCAACACCAAGTGTGATATACATATGATTAAGGGGGGGGGGTGCACCTTTGGCTCTGTACAAAGGTTACCTAGTTAACCTAAAAAAAGAGGTAAAAGTCAAGAAATGTGCAGAGCGCCTAAAAAAGGCTGAGGTGTCTTATAGGTGTAGTGTGATTTCTAGTGTGACACTCAACTTATGTCAGTATATCTGGTATGTTAGACCACTATACCAGATGATGTGGGGTACCTATATTATCTATTGTGTGTAATATGTTGCTGTAGTAAAATTGCAATTACACTTTAATATTGGATATTGTAAAACCGGAAGTTGCATATATTAGAGGTTTTCTAATAAATGCAACTTCTGGTTTTACAATATCCGCCAAACCATGCAAATGACCAGAAACCCAAAGGGTATATATAGCTACCAGCCATAGACAGCTATTAGTCTTGAGAAAGGCCTTTTATGAGGCCAAAACGCGTTGTCTTCTAGCTGGTAAGTATATTTCTGATAGTAACATTGTTTTAAAGACATTCTGCACTATCTATTTTTTTAACTTCACAGGACACCCAGGACTCCTAGAGAGGATTTAAAGGCTCTCTGGATTTCCGGATAAACCAAGAGGATTCTCACCACCAGTAAAACAAGTTTGATACAAACGTTTTTGCAGATTTTATCACTTTTATCATCACATTGACTTGAGTTGGTATTTTTCTTTTGTATTTTTATATGGTTAACCTTTTTTGATACTTTTTGGCACTTATAAAGACATTTGACGTTCATATTTTTATTTTTCATTCATTTTTCTATCTATCTATATATTGGGTTCTTGTAAAGCGTGGCTATTCACCCGTAAGGCGGTAGCTTCTCTAAGGTTCAGCGGGAGGGTGTTCCAAGTCTTGGCAGCCAGGTGAGAGAAGGATCTGCCTCCCTGATGCGGGGGATGACAGCGAGGGCTTGGTCGGCCGATCGAAGTTGTCTGGCAGGGGTGTAGAAGGTAACACGGTGGTTCAAGTATTTGGGACCGATGTTGTGGAGGGCCTTGAATGCGTGGGTGAGTAGCTTGAAGGTTATTCTTTTGTTGATGGGGAGCCAGTGCAGGTCCCGCAGGTATTCGGTGATGTGGCATTGACGAGGGATGTCAAGGATTAGTCTGGCCGAGGAGTTCTGGATGCACTGTAGTCTCTTTTGGAGCTTGATGGTGGTGCCGGCATAGAGTGCGTTACCATAGTACAGTCGGCTGCTGACGAGGGCATGAGTAACAGTCTTCCTGGTCTCGGTTGGGATCCATTTGAAGATCTTTCGCAGCAGGTGAAGTGTGTGGAAGCATGCAGAAGAGACATCGTTGATTTGCCAGTCCATGGAGAGTGATGAGTCCAGGATGATGCCTAGATTTCGTGCATGGTTGGTGGGGGTTGGAGGGTGTCCGAGGGCTGTGGGCCACCAGGAGTTATTCCAAGCGGATATGGTGGGACCGAGGAGGATGACTTCGGGCAGGGCAGTGGCTGTAAGAAGAAAATTAACAAAGGGAGTTACCTGTGCTGTGCTGGTAGGCGGGGGGAGGGCAGTGGCTGTGGCATGGGAGAGAACAAGCATGAAGGAGAGCAAGCTATAAGAGGCTGCAGTCTCAGAGTAAGGCAGCAGCAACTTCCATTAAATAGGTGCTGGGAGGTGGGAGGGCTGGGAGGCGGGGGACAGGGCAGTGGCTGTAGGAAGAAAATTAACAAAGGGGGTTACCTGTGCTGTGCTGGTAGGCGGGGGGAGGGCAGTGGCTGTGGCATGGGAGAGAACAAGAATGAAGGAGAGCAGGCTACATATTTACATATTTTTATATTTTTCAACTGTGCACGTATTAGCATATATTTGCACAAGGTTTTACAATTCATTGAAACTATTTGTATTCAGTCACTATCTGCATTCAGTCAATTACAGGCTTTGAGTAATTGTCAACAATTTTGTGCTTACCTTTTACAACAGTATAACTTCATTTATAGGCACCCATTTAACAAGCTCCTTAGTAAGCTTCTGGGCACGTGTTTCTGGCGAGCCTTCAGACTCACCAGAAACAGCAGTTATGAAGCAGTGGTCACAAAGACTGCTGCTCCATAACCTGTCCACCTGCTCTGAGCAGCTGGACAGACATTGCCGGAATTCAACCCGATCGAGTACGATCGGGTTTATTGACACCTCCCTGCTGGAGGCCCATTGGCCGCGAGTCTGCAGGGGGCGGTGTTGCACCAGCAGCTCTTGTGAGCTGCTGGTGCAATGCTGAATACGGAGAGCATATTGCTCTCCGTATTCAGCAAGGTCTGGCGGACCTGATCCGCACTGTCAGATCAGGTCCGGCAGACTTTGTTAGATAAAGGTCATAGGATTCATTTTTAGAGATCACTGCTGATACATTGGAAATATTACAAATTAGCTACATACTGCTGATTATGTATTTGAGCTCATTTTATTGATGTATTATTTCATTTAATTAAAGCAATCATGGATCCATGATTTTTTAATCAGTTTTTTATGATGTTTTTTAAACCTGAAACCTGATGTTTGTTATTTGATGTAATATCATATTAAAGTGTAACTGCAATTTTACTACGCTACTGTACAGCAATATATTACACATAATAGATAATCTAGGTACCCCACATCATCCGATATAGTTGTCTAACATACCAGATATACTGACATAAATTGAGTGTCACACTAGAGATCACACTACACCTATAAGACACCTCAGCCTTTTTTTAGGCGCTCTGTACATTTCTCGATATAAATGATTATATATAGGTGTATAAATACATAAAACATATTCTGCTATGTGCAGAACATTGGATTGTGAAATATTTATAGTAAATACATAATTATAACCTTTATTAAATATGAATATTGCATAAATATTCTTTTACATGTTTTCATCTACTTAACTGCAAAAGGCTCCAATACACACACACACACATATATATATATATATATATATGTATATACATACATACATATCCATATTTAGACATGTGTATGTATGTATCTTAATGTAAAAGCCCTTTGCAGGCCTTTTTTTCCTATCACCTGAGACCTCATATCTTTGACCCCTAATAACTTTTTTGTGCAATATTTTTTTTTAATATTTTTTATTTGATTGTTTTATTATGAGTGTAACTATACAATGTAATGCATTTTTGATGTGTTTTGTAAAAAAAATTTTGCTTAGTGAAACAGTTAACCAGAGCTCTGACGTCACGGTAATCATTCAAGCATAAATCGCAACTGCGTGGAAGCAATTACGTTTACTTTCAACTCGTAATACGAGCGATAAGCCCAATGAGTGCAAACACTCTACATATACTATACAATAATCCCCTTATCTCTCATGAGAAAACATTTGCTCTCCGCTCATAATCTGATCCTAAGTAATTTAGATTCTCTTAAATGATAATATATTGTTTTACAGTACTTCTGACATTTAATATAGGCTTCTCTTTCACTGTTTCACTGTTTTTATTTGTCTCCATGATCATTAGCTATTTCAGATCAAAGCAGCTCCCAAAAATGTATATTCATTTTGATGTGTTTTTTTTCCCCCAAAATGGGCTGTAATTTTATTATTATTAATATAATAATAATAATAATTAGTATTATTATTGTATTTTGAAACACAATCAACGGAAGATCTAAATTCTTCAAATGGTAATAATAAAATATTTTAGTTATTCTTTAATCTGCAGGATACTTATCTGATTGGCCAACACGTATATTTGCAATTATATTCAACAGGCATGGCGTACAGATAACAAAAAGTCGGAATGTCAAGGAGTTGCAATGGAGAAAGTTCAGCAGAAATCACAGGCCAAGAGAAGGATATAGCAAAACCAAGATATACACGTGTTCTTAAAATCATAAGAAATATTTAAAAAGACTTTGGGCAGTATACTTTCAAATGTTATACTGAATAAAAACAAGTGAGTATCCCACTTTATGAAAAGCAGTACCTGTCCAACCATATGGTAGGAACAAAGAATCGGGTACCGCATCTCCCCAGGAGTTATGAAGTATTTTGTACAGAGCCTTTAATTGCTTGCCTGATAATTAGTACATGATAATTAGGAGCTTAAAATGAAGGCACTGATATTATTTTTGTTAAAATATTTTCTGGAGATAAATGCCTGAAGATTTTCTTTGGAGGACATGTTTATGGCAACTGCAATGGCACAATGGAAAAAAAACCCCGTAAGAGTTGTGTAAAGGGGAAAAGGAGTGGAAGGGAGGCAGTAGATTAAGGTGGTTCTTACACTTTCAGAAAAGGAAATTCATGGTTCAGATACAAAATATCAGAAGAAATATAGTAGCTTGCAATTTATATAGCTGCCCGGTTCTTTCCTCATGGGTGCAGGAGCATGCTACAATTGAAAGCCATAACACAGCTTTGTAATGGCTGTACAGCCCCCTTTGTCTTTGTAAAATAGGAAGTTTTATACAGTAGTGGCTGACTGCACAAATTTAGGTGCGTAAATAATAATAATAATAATATATATATACATACTTACCTGATAAATTACTTTCTTTCATGGTGGTAAGATTCCACCATCACATGTGGGATTAAACTCCAGTCCTCTAGGAAGAGACAAAAAATAACGAACATACCAAGAGCTTTTGACGTCATCCAAAGCTACTCTTCTGGCCTGTCGCATTTTTGGAGGGACTAGAACTATATGAACTACATTACCTATAGGCCAAATGGTGCATCCTTGTGGATCTTGGGAACATGATGAAAAATAGGTATTATACGATCTAAGTTGTGTTTAGAAAATATTACTAAAGCAAATCCCTCACTTAATACATTTTTGCTTGAACTTATTGGTGGGATCAAACGTTATCTTACTATAGGTATTTTCATCAGATAATTGTCTATCTGCTTTTTTTTACCTTATTATCTTTATTTATATACCATCTCATTATACAATTCCATAGCAAATCAAATAAAAGGCAAAAACACACCATAACAGGTATTGTTAGTATAGCCCCAAAAGGGAAAACAAATAAATGCATGTACATTTTCCATTATTAACAATGCATAAATACATATGCTGCATATATCTTTTATCATAATAAATATTAACTCCTTTCAGGGGGAAAAAAAACCCAATCACAATAACATTTAGAAGCTTTACATAAATTAACATTGAAACTGTATCCACAAACTAAATGTACCGTTTTAGGTGTTTCCAATTATCATTAATAATAATTATAATAATATATAATAGTAATAATAATAATTATAATAATAATAATAATAATAATAATAATAATAATAATTCACTCCTTATCATACCAAGTGTTAACTCTTTTCAAAAGGAGGAAAACATTTATAACACTAGCATTTGTATTGTTTTACATATTTTAACAGTGTATACTAAAGTTCACTTTATACCTAAAATAAATCCAACAGAAAAAGAAACACAGTTTATGGCGGGCATCAAATATTTAACCATCAACTAAGAAATAACGCTATAAAGGGGTTTCTAAATATCGTTGTCAATATTAAATGTAAAAAAACAAACAAAAATAGCAATAATATTTATTAGTTTTTGCATATTTTAATACTGCATAATAAACTTCCCTTTTTACCATAAATTAAATGATTTGTATAAAGTATGGTAATTTTTCTAATAAACTAAAATAAAAACAACAACAACAAAACATAACAGAGAAAAAAAGCCCCTGCTAATCTCGCTCTCCACTCTCCCCCTCCCCCATCTTTCCCTCTATTCATTATTTGTAATAGCCAATTCGAGGTAGACAGTGCCCCTAAAGGGTGCAATTAAATGCGCTTGTATTTCCTCTGGGAAACTCACAATTATATTTTTTCCATTTGTAGAAAAATGTTTAACTTGAGGTTTTGAACTTACTGAGGTATCAATTTGTTCCAATATTAGTTGGTTTTTAAGTTTCTGAATTAATTACCTCAGACTTGGGGCATGATCTGATAAAGATCGTAGTTTGCGGCGCAAGCGAGGGAACCCCCACCGCCCATAGTTTCAGCTCGTAACTCGAGCTATCCTATATACGGTGCCATCAGAGGCTAAAGTGCCGTAAGTCTCACAAACCAGCGATGTCCAGAAATCTGCGTAAGCACAAATTTCTGGAGTCGCCAGTGACTTACAGCACTTTAGAAACTGCCGGCACCTACAAAACCTGACTAAAGTTATGAAATCTCCCGTACTGTCTAACATGCCTCCCAAACATAGCCCGACACGTCTAACCCTCTATCCGATATCCCCCCTCACTATCCTAACAATAAAAATTTATTAACCCCTAAACCGCTGCTCCCGGACCCCGCCGCCACCTATATTAAATCTATAACCCCTTAATGTGATCCCCATACACCGTTGCAAGCTACATTACATACCCCCTAAAGTGAGCCCCTACCCCGCCGCCATCTACCTTACCTACCCCCTAAACTGAGCCCCCTACCCAGCCGCCATCTACCTTACCTACCCCCTAAACTAAGCTCCTACCCCGTCGCCATCTACCTTACCTACCCCCTAAACTGAGCCCCCTACCACGCCGCCAGCTACCTTACCTACCCACTAAAGTGAGCCCTTTACACCGCCGCCATTTATTTTAAAAATATTAACCCCTAATTGAATCCCCCTACACCGCTGCCAGCTATATTAACTATATTAACCCTAATTATATTAGGGTTAATATAGTTAATATAGTTATTATATTATATATATTAAATATATTAACCCTAATTATATTAGGGTTAATATAGTTAATATCGTTATTATAATATATATATATATATATATATATATATATATATATATATATATTAAGTATAATAACCCTATCTAACGCTAACACCCCTAACTAAATTATTATTAAAATAGATCTAATTAATATTAATATTATTAATTAAAATATTCCTATTTAAATCTAAATACTTACCTATAAAATAAACCCTAACGGCTAGATTTAGAGTTCTGCGGTCAAAGGGGTGCGTTAGCTACGCGTGCTTTTTTCCCCCCGCACCTTTTAAATACCGCTGGTATTTAGAGTTCACAGAATGGCTGCGTTAGGCTCCAAAAAAGGGAGCGTAGAGCATATTTTCCGCCACTGCAACTCTAAATACCAGCGTTGCTTACGGACGTGGCCAGCTTCAAAAATGTGCTCGTGCACGATTCCCCCATAGAAAACAATGGGGCAGTTTGAGCTGAAAAAAAACCTAACACCTGCAAAAAAGCAGCGTTCAGCTCCTAACGCAGCCCAATTGTTTCCTATGGGGAAACACTTCCTAAGTCTGCACCTAACACCCTAACATGAACCCCGAGTCTAAACACCCCTAACCTTACACTTATTAACCCTTAATCTGCCGCCCCCGCTATCGCTGACCCCTGCATATTATTATTAACCCCTAATCTGCCGCTCCGTACACCGCCGCAACCTACATTATACCTATGTACCCCTAATCTGCTGCCCCTAACACTGCCGACCCCTATATTATATTTATTAACCCCTAATCTGCCGCCCCCAACATCGCCTCCAACTACCTACAATAATTAACCCCTAATCTGCCGACCGGATCTCACCGCTACTATAATAAATGTATTAACCCCTAATCCGCCTCACTCCCGCCTCAATAACCCTATAAGAAATATTATTAACCCCTAATCTGTCCTCCCTAACATCGCCGACACCTAACTTCAAACATTAACCCCTAATCTGCTGACCGGAACTCACCGCTACTATAATAAATGTATTAACCCCTAAAGCTAAGTCTAACCCTAACACTAACATCCCCCTAACTTAAATATAATTTAAATCTAACAAAATAAATTAACTATTATTAAATAAATTATTCCTATTTAAAGCTAAATACTTACCTGTAAAATAAATCCTAATATAGCTACAATATAAATTATAATTATATTGTAGCTATTTTAGGATTAATATTTATTTTACAGACAACTTTGTAATTATTTTAACCAGGTACAATAGCTATTAAATAGTTAATAACTATTTAATAGTTACGTAGTTAAAATAATTACAAAATTACCTGTAAAATAAATCCTAACCTAAGTTACAATTAAACCTTACACTACACTATCAATAAATAAATTAAATAAAATACCTACAATTACCTAACTAACTAAAGTACAAAAAATAAAAAAGAACTAAAAATAAAAATATTTACAAACATTAGAAAAATATTACAACAATTTTAAACTAATTACACCTACTCTAAGCCCCCTAATAAAATAACAAAGCCCCCCAAAATAAAAAAATTCCCTACCCTATTCTAAATTAAAAAAGTTCAAAGCTCTTTTACCTTACCAGCCCTTAAAAGGACCTTTTGTGGGGCATGCCCCAAAGAATTCAGCTCTTTTGCCTGTAAAAGAAAAATACAACCCCCCCCAACATTACAACCCACCATCCACATACCCCTAATCTAACCCAAACCCCCCTTAAATAAACCTAACACTAAGCCCCTGAAGATCATCCTACCTTATCTTCACCACGCCGGGTTCACCGATCGATCCAGAAGAGCTCCTCCGATGTCTTGATCCATGTCTTCATCCAAGCAGGAGCTGAAGAGGTCCATGATCGGGCTGAAGTCTTCTATAGAGCGGCATCTTCAATCTTCTTTCTTCCGGAACCATGTTCATCCCGCCAACGCGGAACATCCATCTTCGTCGGGAAGTCGTCGGTGAAGATGGATGTTCCGCGTTGGCGGGATGAACATGGTTCCGGAAGAAAGAAGATTGAAGATGCCGCTCTATAGAAGACTTCAGCCCGATCATGGACCTCTTCAGCTCCTGCTTGGATGAAGACATGGATCAAGACATCGGAGGAGCTCTTCTGGATCGATCGGTGAACCCGGCGTGGTGAAGATAAGGTAGGATGATCTTCAGGGGCTTAGTGTTAGGTTTATTTAAGGGGGTTTGGGTTAGATTAGGGGTATGTGGGTGGTGGGTTGTAATGTTGGGGGGCGTTGTATTTTTATTTTACAGGCAAAAGAGCTGAATTCTTTGGGGCATGCCCCACAAAAGGTCCTTTTAAGGGCTGGTAAGGTAAAAGAGCTTTGAACTTTTTTAATTTAGAATAGGGTAGGGCATTTTTTTATTTTGGGGGGCTTTGTTATTTTATTAGGGGGCTTAGAGTAGGTGTAATTAGTTTAAAATTGTTGTAATATTTTTCTAATGTTTGTAAATATTTTTTTATTTTTTGTAACTTAGTTCTTTTTTATTTTTGTACTTTAGTTAGTTTATTTAATTGTATTTATTTGTAGGTATTGTATTTAATTAATTTATTGATAGTGTAGTGTTAGGTTTAATTGTAATTTAGGTTAGGATTTATTTTACAGGTAATTTTGTAATTATTTTAACTAGGTAGCTATTAAATAGTTATTAACTATTTAATAGCTATTGTACCTGGTTAAAATAAATACAAAGTTGCCTGTAAAATAAATATTAATCCTAAAATAGCTACAATATAATTATTATTATTTTTATTGTAGCTATATTAGGGTTTATTTTACAGGTAAGTATTTAGCTTTAAATAGGAATAATTTATTTAATAAGAGTTAATTTATTTTGTTAGATAAAAATTATATTTAACTTAGGGGGGTGTTAGGGTTAGGGTTAGAATTAGCTTTAGGGGTTAAAAAATGTATTAGAGTAGCGGTGAGCTCCGGTCGGCAGATTAGGGGTTAATGTTTGAAGTTAGGTGTCGGCGATGTTAGGGAGGGCAGATTAGGGGTTAATACTATTTATTATAGGGTTATTGAGGCGGGAGTGAGGCGGATTAGGGTTTAATAACTTTATTATAGTAGCGGTGCAGTCCGGTCGGCAGATTAGGGGTTAATAAGTGTAGGTAGGTGGCGGCGACGTTGGGGGGGCAGATTAGGGGTTAATAAATATAATATAGGTGTCGGCGATGTTAGGGGCAGCAGATTAGGGGTACATAGGGATAATGTAGGTTGTAGCGGTGTACGGAGCGGCAGATTAGGGATTAAAAATTTTTATTAGAGTGGCGGCGGTGTGTGGAGGCCTCGGTTTAGGGGTACATAGGTAGTTTATGGGTGTACTTTAGAGCACAGTAGTTAAGAGCTTTATAAACCGGCGTTAGCCCAGAAAGCTCTTAACTACTGACTTTTTTCTGCAGCTGGAGTTTTGTCGTTAGATTTCTAACGCTCACTTCAGCCACGACTCTAAATACCGGCGTTAGAAAGATCCCATTGAAAAGATAGGATATGCAAATGGCGTAGGGGGATCTGCGGTATGGAAAAGTTGCGGCTGCAAAGTGAGCGTTAGACCCTTTCCTGACTGACTCCAAATACCAGAGGGCGGTAAAATCCAGCGTTAGGAGCCTCTAACGCTGGTTTTGATGGCTACCACCAAACTCTAAATCTAGGCCTAAGATAGCTACAATGTAATTAATAATTACATTGCAGCTATTTTAGGGTTTATATTTATTTTACAGGTAACTTGGTATTTATTTTAACTAGGTACAATAGCTATTAAATAGTTAATAACTATTTAATAGCTACCTAGTTAAAATAATTACAAATTTACCTGTAAAATAAATCCTAACCTAAGTTACAAATACACCTACACTATCAATAAATTAAATAAACTACAAATATCTAAACTAAAATACAATAAATTAATCTAAACTAAATTACAAAAAACAAACAAACACTAAATTACAAAAAATAAAAAAATATTACAAGATTTTTAAGCTAATTACACCTATTCTAAGCCCCTTAATAAAATAATAAAGCCCCCCAAAATAAAAAAAATTCCCTGCCCTATTCTAAATTAAAAATGTTCAAAGCTCTTTTACCTTACCAACCCTTAAAAGGGCTTTTGCGGGGCATGCCCCAAAGAAATCAGCTCTTTTGCCTGTAAAGAAAAAACACAATACCACCCCCCAACATTACAACCCACCACCCACATACCCCTATTCTAAACCCACCCAAACCCCCCTTTAAAAAAACCTAACACTACCCCCCTGAAGATCTCCCTACCTTGTATTCACCCAGCCGGGCAGAACTCTTCATCCGATCCGGGCAATGTCCAATGAAGCGGCAGTGAAGTCTTCTTCCATCCGGGCGATGTCTTCAATCAAGCGGCAGTGAAGTCTTCTTCCAAATGGCGATGTCTTCTTCCACCCTTCTTTCTTCGCTCTTCCGTCGTGGAGCATCCATCCGGCATGACGACTTCCCGATGAATGAGGTACCTTTAAATGACATCATCCAAGATGGCGTCCGTCGAATTCCGATTGGCTGATAGGATTCTATCAGCCAATAGGAATTAAGGTAGAAAAATCTGATTGGCTGATTGAATCAGCCAATCAGATTCAAGTTCAATCCGATTGGCTGAACCCATCCACCACTCACCTATTTACACCCCTAAGTGCTGTAATTTCCGGTGTACCGGAACAACGCCCACACACGCATGCCGCAGTGTCCATAGAGAGATGAAAGCAAATGCATGGCTAATTAGCATAACTCTGCCTGCATGATAACAACCATACACACGTCAGTCAAGTTTCTCATTGGGCTCACGCATGCTGTGTGGCAGTGTTCCGGAATAGCACCGGACTGTCTTATAGTAAAAAACATAATATTTTTAAGACCACGTTATTTAGTGATCCTAGTGCTTAAAGTATTTATTGTAAAAAGTGTTAGACAACACTCATTGGGATCCCTGATATCATGTGTATATTCCTGCTCATGAAAAGACCATAATTATTTTTCTTATGTCCCACTAGCATCGTATAGATTCAATATCAAATCCAACATTAAATCACGTAGGTATTGCTATCTTAGCAAATGAAATAGAGCAAAAGGTATTAAAAACCAAAAAATAAAAAAATAATAAAAAATAAAAATAAAATATAAAAATAATAGTAGAAAAAATAATAATAAGTGAGTATTGAAAAACGAAATTTAGAATTTAAAATGACAAAAGAAAGAAAAACATAAAAAATAATTATAGAATATTAAGTAATAATAATATGCAGAAAGAGAACAAGAAAATAAATTAAAAAAAAATACATACAATAAATGCAATGATTTCTATAATATCTATTATCTGTGCACTAATCTCATATTCAAAGAACCTATTGGAGTATGGTAGAGAAAATAGTAAGGCTTGCATCAATACACTGTAATACGATATACTTCAGATCTTGAGGATAATTGTCCCATATAGTATAAATGGCAGTATAGAACAGGTCTATACTTTAAACCAGGGGCAACCTAGATCGAACAATCATAGAAGTCTGTTCAAAGAAAGACATTATAGTCCAACTGCACATTTAATCCTTTATAGTCACCGTATCCAGCCGATAGATCCAGAATGTTTCTACTTGGAGGGGTTTAGTGTTTCTGTCTCCCCCTCTCCGAAGGGGGGGTACATGATCAATTAACATTGTCCTCAGGCTTGCAGGTGTATGCCCTGCCTGGAGGAAATGCCGAGCAACAAGCTGATCTGTCATCTTTTTGTCTATTGCTAGCCTGATGGCATGACAATGGTTTGCCATCCTCTCACGGAAGGTGGTAGACGTTTTTCAAAGATTTTTTTAAGGACAAGGAACAGACCATATCCAACAGATTCAAAGCTCAAAGTAAATTTGACCCGGTGAACCTTAACCCTTCTATTCGTAGCTTTTCCCGTATGATTAGTGATACATGTGAACAAGCAAAAGTGGATAAAATCTACCCTAATCTATCCAAAGGTGAAAAAGCAGCACTATTAAGCTTAAAAAATGATCACTCAATTTTTATACATGCAGCGGATAAGGGAGGCTCAATTGTGATCCAAAACTATTACGATTACAGGGATGAGGCTTATAGGCAGCTTTCAGACAATAGGGTTTATTGCAAACTCAGAGGTAACCCAATGAATTCCTTCAAAAAAGAATTGGATTACACCTTAAAGTGTGGTAAGGAAGCAGAGATGATCGATGAAAATGATTTTGAATTTATGACCACTCCTTTTCCGGTAATTCCAGTGTTATATCTGTTGCCCAAAATACATAAAACTCTGGTAAAACCTCCCGGCAGACATATTGTGTCTGCCCGGGACTCTTTATGTTCTAATGTGGCCATTTTCATCGATCATCACCTGCAACCAGTTGTAAAGGAATCATATTCCTTTTTACTAGATTCTCCATCGCTCATTAGAAAACTATTAGGTTGGAAATGTTTGGAACCAGGTGATTTGTTGGTTACCATGGATGTGGACAGCCTGTACACCGTCATTCCTCATGATGGTGGTGTGCGGGCTGTCAGGTCTATGTTAAGTGAATCATTGGCATATACGGGACCACCCATTGAATTCTTGCTTGAACTTCTTACTTTTTGCCTAGAAATGAATTTTTTTAAATTTGAAAAAGATTTCTTTTACAAGTGTTAGGGACTGCAATGGGTTCAAATATGGCTCCCGCATATGCCAATCTCTACATGTCTTGGTTTGAGACTAAAATTATGAATGTTTCACCAGTTGACCATATCAAATTATATGTGAGATACATAGATGATGTGTTTCTGATATGGTGTGGGTCAGAGGAATCATTAAAACATTGGGTCAATACCCTTAATAATATTGAGTCTACTATTTGCTTTAAATTTGCATACAATAGCGTGACTATTCCCTTCCTAGATCTAAATATCTCAATCTACGCAGATAATAAAGGATGTAAATTTTCAACATCATTATACGCCAAACCAACTGATAAGAATTCCCTATTGCTATCCACGAGTTACCATCCAGAACATCAGAAAAGAGGGGTAGTCTCCTCTCAGCTCATGCGAGTGGCACGCAACAATACACTGCTGGAGACGAGGAAGGTCCAGGAGGAAGAAATGTAGGTCAAGCTGGAACAACGTGGATATAAAAAGAACCTGATCAAACAGGCACATACTAAGTTAGTGCACTGTGAACAAATGACATTGCTACAGCCGCGGGATTTGACAAAGGATGTGGAAAATAACATCAACTTTGTTACAACTTTCAACCCCATATCTAAAGTTCTCACGGAATCAGTTAAAAGGAATTGGGACATTGTGAGTATGGATAAGACTCTCCCCTTCTTATGCACAACAGCCCCACGGATGGTCTATAAAAGGGCATCTAATTTAAAGGATATCTTGGTCCATAATGATCCTGTAAAATGCTATGAAAAAGGTACATGGATGGATACCAAGAGAAAATTAGGATGCTATAGATGTGGAGACTGTACAACGTGCAATAGTATGTTAACCGGGAGTTAATTTCATCATCCCCATAAAGGGAGAAAATATAAGATCTTGCATAGATTATCCTGTATGAGCACTCACATGATTTATATACTGATGTGCCCATGTTTCTTGGTTTACGTGGGAAAAACGTCTACCACCTTCCACGAGAGGATGGTGAACCATCGTCATGCCATCAGGCTAGCAATAGACAAAAAGATGACAGATCAGCCTGTTGCTCGGCATTTCCTCCAGGCAGGGCATACACCTGCAAGCCTGGGGACAATGTTAATCGATCATGTACCCCCCCTTCGGAGAGGGGGAGACAGAAACACTAAACTCCTCCAAGTAGAAACATCCTGGATCTATCGGCTGGATACGGTGACTCCAAAAGGATTAAATGTGCAGTTGGACTACAATGTCTTTCTTTGAAGAGGCTTCTATGATTGTTCGATTTAGGTTGCCTCTGGTTTAAAGTATAGATCTGTTCTACACTGCCATTTATACTATATGGGACAATTATCCTCAAGATCTGAAGTATATCGTATTACAGTGTATTGTTGCAAGCCTTACTATTTTCTCTACTATACTCCAATAGGTTCTTTGAATATAATATTAGTGCACAGATAATAGATATTATAGAACTCATCACATTTATTGCTCCTACTCTATGTATGTATTTTTTTATTTTTTTATTTATTTATTTATTTATTTTTTTGAATTTTTTGATTTTCTTGTTCTCTTTCTGCATATTATTATTACTTTATGTTCTATAATTATTTTTTATGTTTTTCTTTCTTTTTTCATTTTAAATTCTAAATTTTGTTTTTCAATACTCATTTATTATTATTTTTTCTACTATTATTTTTATATTTTATTTTTATTTTTTATTATTTTTTTATTTTTTGGTTTTTAATACCTTTTGCTCTATTTCATTTGCTAAGATAGCAATACCTATGTGATTTAATGGTGGATTTAATATTGAATCTTTACGATGCTAGTGGGACTTAAGAAAAATAATTATGGTCTTTTCAGGAGAAGGAATATACACATGATATCAGGGATCCCAATGAGTGTTGTCTAACACTTTTTACAATAAATACTTTAAGCACTAGGATCACTAAATAACGTGGGTTTAAAAATATTATGTTTTTTACTATAAGACAGTCCGGTGCTATTCCGGAACACTGCCACACAGCATGCGTGAGCCCAATGAGAAACTTTACTGACGTGTGTATGGTCGTCATCACGCAGGCGGAGTTATGCTAATTAGCCATGCGTTTGCTTTCATCTCTCTACGGACATTGCGGCATGCGTGTGTGGGCGTTGTTCCGGTACACCAGAAATTACAGCACTTAGGGGTATAAATAGGTGAATGGTGGATGGGTTAGATTAGGAGCCTTTTTGGGACGTAAAGAACATATTACACCCATTGAAAAAGATACCAGTGGGTATCGAAACATTTGGGATGTTATCTTGATTGTATGCCTAAAATGGATTAAAGCTTTTAACTATTTGAAAAGACCGGAGAGTGAAACGTTTCCTCTTCCACATATGGGGTTGATTGTTAACACTATATATATAATGCAAAAATAGGCAGCACTCACTGGTCTTTCATATAAGTAAAATTTAACTTTTAATAATACAAAAAGAGGTTTAAAATTCAGGGATAAACAATTTTAAACCTCTTTTTGTATTATTAAAAGTTAAATTTTACTTATATGAAAGACCAGTGAGTGCTGCCTTTTTTTGCATTATAAATACTTTTTTTGACATTGCACCCTGGCAGATGATATATACAATATATGGTGTGCAGTTCTACTCAGGACTTTGTTTTTATATATATATATATATATATATATATATATATATATATATATATTTTTTTTTTTTTATATATATATATATATATATATATATATATATAACACATAGAAACTCACCAGCTAGCTCACAGCTAAGATAAAATCACAACTTGAAAGGTTAGTTACCGCATCTGGCCAAATGGGAAAACTCAGGCACCACGTCAAGGTCCTTTCCACTGCCTGAGTCCCTAACGCAGCCACACCATCATGCGAGCTCACAAAGCCAAACAGACTGAGAACAAAGAAGGGGTGCACAGGTGGATGTAATCGCCCAGAGAAAATACAAAACATGGAAGGAAACTGCACTCCAAGACCGGACCAGGTACACATCATGTGACTCAGCAACATCCAGCCCTGGGTGCTAAATAGCACTCCAAAAAAGCTGTTATGTCACCAGAGCCACAGGCAGTTAACACCAGTCCGGAATGGGTGCAAGAAACAAGGGGGATTACAAACAAAAAGTAATACAACACATAGAAACACCCAGCACTCACCAGCTAGCTCACAGCTAAGATAAAATCACAACTGGAAAGGTTAGTTACCGCATCTGGCCAAATGGGAAAGCTCAGGCACCACGTCAAGGTCTTTTCCACTGCCTGAGTCCCTAACACAGCCACACCATCATGCGAGCTCACAAAGCCAAACAGACTGAGAACAAAGAAGGGGTGCACAGGTGGATGTAATCGCCCAGAGAAAATACAAAACATGGAAGGAAACTGCACTCCAAGACCGGACCAGGTACACATCATGTGACTCAGCAACATCCAGCCCTGGGTGCTAAATAGCACTCCAAAAAAGCTGTTATGTCACCAGAGACACAGGCAGTTAACCCCAGTCCAGAATGGGTGCAAGAAACAAGGGGGATTACAAACAAAAAGTAATACAACACATAGAAACACCCAGCACTCACCAGCTAGCTCACAGCTAAGATAAAATCACAACTGGAAAGGTTAGTTACCGCATCTGGCCAAATGGGAAAGCTTAGGCACCACGTCAAGGTCCTTTCCACTGCCTGAGTCCCTAACACAGCCACACCATCATGCAAGCTCACAAAGCCAAACAGACTGAGAACAAAGAAAGGGTGCACAGGTGGATGTAATCACCCAGAGAAAATACAAAACATGGAAGGAAACTGCACTCCAAGACCGGACCAGGTACACATCATGTGACTCAGCAACATCCAGCCCTGGGTGCTAAATAGCACTCCAAAAAAGCTGTGATGTGTACCTGGTCCGGTCTTGGAGTGCAGTTTCCTTCCATGTTTTTTATATATATATATATATATATATATATATATATATACATACATACAGTATATATATATATATATATATATATATATATATACAGGTAGCCCTCAGTTTATGCCGGGGTTAGATTCCAGGAGGAATGGTTGCAAATCAAAACCGTTGTAAATTGAAACCCAGTTTATAATGTAAGTCAATGGGAAGTGAGGGAGTTAGGGTCCAGGCCCCTAACACCTAATACATTATTTTTAAAGGTTTGAAATGAAGACTTTAAATGCTAAACAGCATTATAAATCTAATAATATAGATTGTATCATCATTAAACTAAGTTTAATGAACAAAAACATTTGCTAAACATCACCTAATAAAATAATAACACAACAGATTGCATCATCATCAAACTAAGTTTAATGAACAAAAACATTTTTTTTTACTTGCATTTTTCTGCAATCAGTTCTCTGCATTGTTAGCATGTTAGATAATATTGGTTCTGCACCTATTCTATGCATTTTAATCTGCAGTGATTAATAAGCAGTTAGGCACCCTCATCTCAAGCAGCTGGACTGGAAGATAATAGGGAAGTGGCTGCAAAATCTTGCTCGATAGGTCTTGTCTGATCTGTATATACAGATCAATTTCAGGCTGTTAAACTAGCTTAACTTTGCTGAAACACAAGCGGACAGCTCCACCTACTGGCTATTTTAATTAGTGCACTGATTTTTAATGCATTTCAATAGCAGTCCCATGACTGAAAAAAAAGGTTGTTATTCTGAAACGGCGCAAATTGAACCGGCGTAAACCGAGGGCCACCTGTATATATATGTATATACAGTACTGTGTAAAAGTCTTAGGCCACCATTAGCTTTGTTGGTTTAGCAAAGTTTTAATGACCATCCATATTTATTTTTCAATCTCTTTATTAAGATACAAACAGAAAATATGTACATAAAATATAAAAAAAATCAAAAATTTCAGGACAAAATGGCTTCTTCAGGCAAAGGTCAGTATTTACAGTAGTTTGACCTTCCTTGGCACTAAGCAGATCTTGAACTCTTTTGGGGAGACTGTCCTGGAGTTTTCTTAAGTAATCTTCTGGTAAATTATACCAGGCTTCTCTCAGCACTTCCTAGAGTTCTTCTTTTTATTTAGGTTGTCTTTTATTTCTTTCTCTGTCGAGGTGATCCCATACTACCTCTATAATGCTCAGGTCTGGACTCTGTGGAGGCCAGTCCATAAATATCAGTGTTTTATCTTCTGCTTTTCTCTACAAATATGATTTCACTGCATTAGCAGTGTGCTTGTGATCGTTATCATGCTTAAAAATAAAACCATTCCCAATCAGGGGCTTTCCAGAAGGAATGGCATGATGCATTAAAACCTGTACTTTGCAGCATTAATGATCCGATCAATTCGGACAATACCACCAACACCACTGGCAGGTATGCAGCCCCAAACCAGGACAGACATGCCACCATGTTTTATATTGACAAATTCCAGAGTAGAAGCTGGACAGAATACTGTAGTAAGAACTCTTTACCCTCTTGTGTGGAGGTGCTTGAACGTGTTAGGACATTAAAATTACAAGCTTTATTGAATTTTATCAAAATGGGTAGCAATTGGACATTAAAAATAGTTGCAGCAAGTAAGCATATGTATCATCATATATCTATTCCCTTAAATTGAGTGGTGTATAGTGGTAGTCCTGAGCTGCTAATGGGGGAACACAGAGGATTGTGCTGTATCCCTGCCTTAATGGAACAATTGAACTCAGTTGGGGGTTGTAAAGGTAGGTATAATTATTCTCCTTGGGATGCAAATTATCTGTAATAGCTATAATCTGCAAACTAGTGAATATTCGTGACAGTAAAAATAAAATTAAACTGTCATATACTTGTCACTGTGAGGTAAGCAGTTATAAACCTTGCAATATTATATATGCGCTTGAAAAGCAATTACTTCAATGCTGTCCCTTTAAATAATGTAATATGGGGGTGTGGCCTGACCGGGCTGCGTAATGGCAGCTTAACTACAGAGCTCAGCTCAGCACATCGACAAAATAAGTGAAATGAAGTCCTAATTATGAGCGAAAAGTTACCCTGACTGATGGGGAAGTCCTAGACACAACCAGAAACTGACAGCAAGCTAAGTCGCAAATCCCTAACTGGGAAAAAAGATACTTGGAGCCTGGAAGAGTTGCGGCGCTACAAGAAGCAACGGAGGGTACACTGGGAGCCGGCTGTTAAATATACTACCTCGCAACCGGATCATGAATCTGTGCATAAGACAGGCTGGCTGCGGGAGCGCAGTACACAACGGTGAACACAGACAATAGACACAAACCGGAGAAAGTTTGCCGCTCTGCCGCTGTCCCTGAGCTACGTCACTGCCAAGATGGCGCTGACGGATTGAGGAGCTGGGAGACGGAGCTTCTCGTGAAGCTGGGGAAATCGAAAGTGCTTGGAGGTGAGAAGTACAGCTAGGGGGGCAGGCCCACTTTCAACTTAATACCCCATAAAAAACGTTAGTTAGAAGGCAGACTCCCAGGGCAAACAGAAAGAAAGGGCGAGCGTTATACCCACACTGAGCCCGATTGACTGACAGCAAGGTAGCCCTGATCTGAGATATCTGCCTCATATAACGAGCGGCAGTGAACCCAATTGACAGGACAACCCTGATAATAAGGGGGAATACCTTCGAGCTTAACACCCCTAGATCTGATCGCTCAAACCTAAATCAGACCAAATAGAGAGTGCAAACTACACGCGCCACACACCAGTAGAGTGTACTTTGGCTGACCCCATAGACACAATCCTAGAAATTCAGCTTGCTAGCGGCAGAATAAGTTACCAAATTTACCCTTTTGTGATACCTGCTTATCAGATCCTTGAAGAGCAACCATACTAGTGAACTGTGTACACACGCGGAAGAGAGTGGCCCCCCTGATTCAGAGCGCCATTGTCCACACAAAGAGGGCTGTGAAAGCGGCCTAACTACTGACCCCAGACAGCTGAACATTCCATTGCCTACTATTAGAGACTCAGCTCACAATCCAGTAACAGACCATATTACGCAGTGCACCCCAGCCTGACAATGTCCGCCAGAAGATTGACAAAGGGTGATAAGACGCCAAAATCTAATTCAGTAAATGCTTTCTTTAAAATGGCGACAAACCCCAAAATTACTACAACAGATGAACCAGAGGGGAGAGACCTAGAGGGGTCAGACGTAGAGAGCATTGACACTAATGAAGATTCCACCCCAGTGACTAAAGCAGACCTGAGAGACTTAGTCTCCAAACAAGATATAACGTCAAATTTTGAAAAACTTTGGAACAAAATAGATAACATGCATACAGCAATGACCAATAGCCTATCAGAAATTAAAACAGACCTCAATGAACTTGGAGGCCGAATTGACTCATTGGAGGAACATACAGACACCCTAGTTGAGGATATCACAAAAGTAACTCAATCAGTGACCTCCCATCAACAAGAACTAGCCGAAATCCAGGAGAAACTTGAGGATCTGGAAAATAGGAGTAGGAGGAATAACATTAGACTGAAAGGAGTACCAGAGAGCATCCTTAACAAAGACCTCCTCTCCTACATAGCACAGCTCTTCCATCAGATAACAGCGGGTTCTGAAGACTTCCATAAGGGCATTGAGAGAGCACACAGAGCCCTCAAACCCAGGCCTAAAGATGGCTTGCCTCCAAGAGATGTAATCATAAGGATGGTGCTACATCAAGATAGGGACAAAATTCTACAAGCCGCAAGGAAAAACCCCACTCTCAAATTTCAGGGAAATGTAATTCAATTTTACCAAGACCTAAGTGTAAAAACACTACAACGCAGGGGCTCCCTGAGACCACTGACACAATTACTACGAAAACATCAGATCCCATACAAGTGGGGCTTCCCCTTTGCCCTCTATATTAACAAGGACTCTAAAACGATAACTCTCAGGGAGCCCTCAGATATCCCAGAGGTGTGTCAAATACTAGGCCTGGAAACACCTAAGCTCACACTTGCAGCAATCTCATCACAACAAGTGAGGCCAATTGACCAGATTTCCAAGCCACAGTGGACCAAATCGTCCAGGAAAAAACAGAAGACTTAAATCTCCCTCTTGTAATCCTAACAATTGGACTATTGGGACTCTTCCGCCCGCCCTTGGGGCAGTACCTGACCCTTTCTAAGTTGGACGTGGGGGCCCCTGGTGGCCTACAGGTCTGACTGTTACCGGCTCTTGGAAGCTCTAACACAAGTAACAGCAGTTAAATGACCACTCACTGCAAACTCTGCTTCTCTCTATACTGGTCTCATAATGAAGCAGTGGTCGAGGACTTGCTCATAGACTTGAATCATTATGCAGGACTTAAAAATTTATTAATTCTTAGTTCGGTGTAGCTGCAGCGACAACCCCAGTTTCACAATACTTATATTTAAAGTTCATTGTGCTGTTTTTGTTTGTTTTTTATCTTGTTGTATCCCTTTCCTTTTTCTTCCTCCCCCTTCTGAAAGAGAGAATGCCAATGGTCCTGATAGGTGGCTTAGATGTTTTACTGTATGCTATGGATGTCACATATCTTATTATATACTTAGGGGTGCCGGGGTTGGGACCCCACAGCTGACGGCGCTCTTTGTGAGAGCACACGTGAAGCCCACATTAAGATGGAACAGACTCATGGTGGGTGGTTTATTCGAGAAAGCCCTACTGAGACAAGGTAAGCATGTACACCATAACCAACACGCAAATGACAGGTAATTTGAACATTATCACACATAATGTAAGGGGCTTGAACATAGACACCAAAAGGAGAATAGCCTTTAAACAATACACAGCTCTTAAAGCCAATATATTGTTTCTGCAGGAAACACATTTTGTGACCCCTCAGCTCCCTTATTATTGGTCTAAAAAATATCCCATCCATCACCATGCGACAGCTCAGACAAAAAAATGGGGGGTCTCGACCCTTATTCAATCCTCAGTAAACTATGTACATGAATCCACTATAGCAGATGAGGAAGGTATATATCTAATTTTAAAGGGCCAGCTAGACAACATAGACACTATCCTATGCAATGTATACGCACCCAACGAACAACAACATGCTTTCTTTACAAAAATATCGCAGCTCATGACACAATGGTCTCAGATGAGAATAATCCTAGCGGGAGACTTTAATATACCTATGACCCCGATAGATAGCCGGAAGACAGAGTTAATATCTAATAAACAAATGAGACGCAACAGTATAGTCAAGAAAATACAAACCTTACTCGATTCGCACTCATTAATAGACTCATGGACCACATTGAACGGTAATACCTCTGAAACTACATTTTACTCAGCGGCACACAACAGATACTCTAGACTTGACTATATATATATATACCAGTCAAATTTTACAACCAACCCTAAACTCCGCCAATATATGCCCGTTTGTTTGGTCAGACCATTCAATAGTGACACTCAACATTCATGGTCTAGTCGACCCCAATAGGACCAAATCGTGGACTTATGATCCTACACTACACAAAAATCCACATATCCACGCTTCCACACTACAACACCTCACAGAGTTCTGGAACATAAATACAGACTCAACTGATAATCCCACATATGTTTGGGCAGCTCACAAATCGGTTATCAGGGGTATGCTCATTAAGCAAAAAGCTCTACACACTAGGAAGACAAGAAGGGAGCTACTGCAAACTCACGAAGAAATTGCGCAACTAGAGGCACAACATAGGTTTATGGGAAGTCCCTCCATATTGAATAAATTGCAAAACAAAAGAGACTCCATAGCTAAGATCTTGAACTCACAAGCTAATAGAGCCATACTAAAATTGAAGTCTCAGTACTTCATATATGCGAACAAACCTGATAAATATTTAGCCCACAAATTGAGAGAGAGGTTTGGAACAGCCAACATACCATACATTGAAAAAACAGATCACACAATCACGTCTCACCCACAAGAAATAGTAGATACCTTTGGGGCATTCTATGCTAATTTATATAATGGCCACAAAGTTTCACATAGCCCTAAGATAGAAAAACTCACTAACAACTTCTTAAAAATGACACCATTAACAACACTAACAGAGGAAGATAAAAAAACATTAAACAGCCCCATCTCGACACTAGAAGTGATCCTGGCGATTAGTGCCCTAAAACCAGGCAAAGCTGCAGGCCCAGACGGGTTCCCCGGGGAATATTACAAGCTCTTTAGGAATGAATTAGTCCCGCACCTAACCAAATTCTGTAACTACATAATGGAGGGACACCTGATTCCCCCAGAGCTGTTACAAGTAAAGATCATAGTAATATTCAAACCAGGCAAAGACCCCAAAAAATGTCCCAGCTACCGCCCCATCTCCTTGATCAATCAAGATTTGAAAATCTTTACCAAAATTCTAGCTAACAGATTGACACAGATTCTACCTAAATTGATACACAGAGATCAGGTGGGTTTTATTAAAGACAGGGAAGCCCCGGACAACGTTAGACGCCTTATAAACACAATTCACTACCTTCATGAAACGCAGACGCCTTCTCTGCTCCTCTCGCTGGACGCGGAGAAGGCGTTTGACAGGGTGGACTGGGGATACATGGGGAAGATCCTAACACATATGAACTTTTCAGGCTCCTTTGTAGACGCAATAAAGGCCATATATACTGGCCCCTCCGCCCAGGTATCCTCAAATGGATACAGATCTCAAACTTTCCCAATCTTAAATGGTACCAGACAGGGGTGCCCCCTGTCCCCCCTACTGTTCGCGTTATTTATTGAACCTTTAGCAGCCAAAATAAGGGCTAACCCGGACATATCGGGAGTCAGGGTGGGTAAAGTAGACTATAAATTAAATCTCTTTGCGGATGATATACTCCTTACATTGACTAAACCCATGATCTCACTTACTAATCTATATGAAACACTCAGAGATTTCTCATCAATTTCGGGCTATCGTATCAACATAGATAAATGCGAGATGTTACCGATAGCAATTCCCCCTCACACAAAGAAACTAATAGAGATCAGCTTTGAGTTAAGAGAATCGAAACAGTCAATGAAATACTTAGGAGTACACCTGACGGCACAGACACAACATCTATATAAAGCTAACTACCTACCAATATATAAATCCATAAGGAAAGACTTGCAATCTTGGAGAACACATAATTTCTCCTGGATGGGGAGGCTGTCAGCGGTGAAGATGAATATCCTACCTAGACTGCTTTATCTTTTTAGATCCCTACCTATACGGGTTGTTTACCCCGATCTAGAAAACATTCAGAGGGAAATTTTAGCATTTATAAGAGGCAAGAAGCAGGCGAGAATAGCGGGGAAAATCATGACCACACATAAAAAGTGGGGTGGGTTGGGAGTGCCTAATCTGGTCAATTACTACAAGGCGGCCAGACTAGCCCAAGACACATTAATATTGAGAGCCAAGGAGGAAGCTTTGTGGATACAATTAGAAGCTGATATGGGTAAACGGGAGACATCAGATGCAGTCCTATGGGAGCACTCACACACTCCACGAGAGGCTTCACACCGCCAGCCAGTACCTAGTGACACCACGACACACGTTTGGTCAGACCTAGCAAACAAAAAGGGGATGTGCCCTGGAAGTTCAATTCTAAGGCCCATTAGATATCTAATGCACGGAGACTCACAAAGGATAGTTAGAAAGTGGGAGAACAAGGGTCTATACAGAGTAGCAGACCTCCTGTCACAAAACAAAATGATGACCTACACCCAACTAAAAGACAAAGTGTCCCCAATTGTAGTACACTGGTATCTATACCTTCAGTTGTCATCAGCGATACATACATTTCTACAGACAACACAACCTAGGGGAACCACAGTCCTGAAAGCTATATGTAACATACCAAATAGACCAAAACACTCTATCCAAACTGTACCTGGAGATACAAAAACCTAAGACCACTGCCAAAACAACACTCATACTCAAATGGGAACTAGACTTACAAAAAACTTTGGAACCTGATGAGTGGCACGAGACTTTTGCAAAAGCCACTAGGGGTCTACTAAGTGCAGATCTCAGGGAAAACACTCTGAAGACAATATTTAGATGGTACCTTAACACCACTCAGAACCTCACACATGGCACAATCTGCTTCAGAGTTATGTTACAGAGGATGCGGGGAACGGGGCACATTTCGGCATATGATTTGGGACTGTACAGGGGTCCAAGATGTATGGAAATCACTCTCTTCTCTAGTTAGCCATTTGTTAGAAGAACCTGTACAAATTACCATGACACAGGCACTACTCCATGACAGACATCCAAAATACAATAAACCAGTAAACACCCTAATCAGAATATTATGCACGATAGTGAGAACATGTATTGCTAAATATTGGAAAATAGGGGTGCCGACATGGCATGAAATTAGCTGTAAGATCCAACACATATATAATATGTATGACCAAGCAGCCTGGTCAATGGGTACCAAAGATAAGAATGATGAAGTGTGGTTCTACTGGATATATAGAAACGGCTCCACCTATTCACCCGTCGGGCTGGGGGACCGACCCCGGACACCTAACCCTTAATGCTCGAAGATATAGATTACAAGCTCTGTTGATAATTGACACATTATACCTATATAGTTTGCGATGATTCTCTTTCTTCTGTGGTGACTGAGAGAGGTATACAACCTATAACTATACAACAGAGACACGACATCCATCAATATTACAGAGATGGGGGGACGATATTTATATATCCCCTTCTTTCCTTTTCGTTCTTTTTCTCTTTTTGTTTTGTCTTCCCTTTGCTAGATTGTTTCTTCACACCTCTCCTCTATACTTTTTTCTCCGTTCAGCCCGAACGATACATTAGAGGTTGCTTGATACTACTAGACAATACCCTTCCCTTTTAATTTTTTTTTTCTTTTAGTTCTGTTAAGTGATGTAACTAGAAAAATATTATCATCATTACCCCCCCTTAGAGGGGGTTTGAATTGTCTACTATTGATAACAGTTTGTATTTGTTTTGTTCTGTAAACATTGTAAAACTCTAATAAAAAAATATTTAAACATAAATAATGTAATATGTCAACCGCTCAAGCTTGTAATTATCAGTTAGGACACTGGCATTTAAACCACTCCAGCTACAAGTTGTATTAGATATATTAGATAAGATTGTAAACTGGTACTTATCAAACGATGTAGCTGAAACGAAAATAAACTGTCATGTGAGTATCATTGGGAAATAAGTGGTGATAAGCCTTGTATTGTTTAATATGCCTAGATAGCAATGACTTCAATACTGTCCCTTTAAATAACGTACTAAGTGAACTGCTCTGGCTTTTAATTATCAAAAAACACACTTACATTGGAATCTCTCAAGCTACAAATCATATTAAAATGTACTTAGGTGCGTTTATGATTGTAGCTAACTTGTAAATACCAGTGATTATAAATTGAGGTCAGTAGTGGTTACAAAGGTAACAGGGTTATTTCTTAAAGGTATCAAAGTGCTAGGCTAGCTACTATTTCCAGTAAAACAGTATTGCAAGCAACGCTGCTAGTACCCCCCTCCCTATCTTTTGCAGCTTAATAAGAAAAGATTCAGTAACAGATATATGTTTATCTGATGGAAAACAGCCGTATTATAAATTAGGCCACTGCTGATTATTTTGACTGCGTCCAGATATTTGTATATAGGTCTTAGATAACGACACCACTTCACCTGAGGTTAAGCGATTAAATATATTAGTGCATGGTTGCTGACTTTAAATTTAAAAACAGGATACCCATAGACCCTGATTAGATCCCCCTTAACATGTTTCGCCTTGCGGCTTTTTTAAAACTCTTCCATCATGTTTCACTGAAGGCCATCTCTCTCCAATTCTTCTCCTCACATATTGTCAACAATATTTTAACTTGGATTCATCACTTCATATTATAATACTCTTTTCCACTGATCTTTATTACAACCTTTGTGAGCTTTAGCATATCTTAGCCTTTTCACCCTGTTCCTCTTCCGAAAAAGTGGCTTCTTGACTGCTACCCTTCTACAAAGATCATCCTTGATCAAGCTTCTTCGGGCTGTAAAAGGGTCAACTTGTGATCCCGATCCCGGATTCTGAGCTTAGTCCTTGTTGGACTTCTTCCGACCTCTCAAAGAAGAAACTCTGAGAAACTTCTCATCAGATTTTGAAAGATTTTTTGGCCTTCCAGACCTTTTTTTGTCCTGATTATTCAAATTTCTTTATAACAACTTGAATACCCCATCTTGATTATCCAGTTTGTTTGCTGATTTCCCTTTGAGAGTTGCCTTGATAATGCAAAAGTATTTTATGTCTGTCAAATTCTGGGATTTTTAGCATTTTGAATGGAATCATGTGATTGAAAGTTGTTCTTATTAGCAAGCTTCCACTGAATTAAACTCCTAGCATGTCTTGCACAAACCTGTTGTAATAGACCTTTTTCACAGCAGTCATTTTGACATGAAATAGTAGGACAAATGCAGGTGTTAGCAATGACAAGTAGGGTTCCATTCTATTTAGGTTTACAAGAGCCAGGTTCCTGTTATTGCTCAATTGTAAAAGAGGCCACACTAAATACTTGCCACTTTAGTCTATAGAAGCTGTTTTTTCTGATTTTTTCTGGTTTTTAATATTGCATAGAAATATCTTGTATTTTCTGGTTGTATTCTAATAAATAGACTGAGCAACAATTATATATGATCATTATACCATTGCCAAAAGAACAAATCTAATGGTGGCCTAATACTTTTGCACAGTACTGTATATATATATATATATATATATATATATATACATACATTTATATTATCATTAAAGATTCAATCCAACCAGCTCAAAGAACTACCTGAATTAGTAAAATAATTGCGAAAACCTGAGACAACTAATTGTCTGTGTCTGAGGGTGCTCCGGAGGAATCAAAATTAATAATATCATTATAAAAAGAGATGAAAAAAGTAGATTAAAGATTCCTTAGCCAGCACTTCCCATATTGTTACAATATAATTAATACAGAGAGTCAACACCTGAGGGGATACCAAAGACACAGCAAAAACAAAGAATTAGAATGCACATTGTATTATATAGAATATATACATTTATTAACTACCTTTGTCTAAAACATACTGTATAAACAATATAAACAATCCTTCTTACCCCTAAATATATTAAAAATGCAAAACCATGGCCATGGTAGAGAGAAGCTCAGTGTAAGACATCTATAATTTACATACACACACAAATCATGGAGATCATGTCAAATAGTAAGCCTTAATTATATACAATAGGCATTCATAAAACACAGACTCTCTGCTTCAAAACAGACATAGAGCAATTGATAGATCTGGTAACATAAATACTTAGTTCCAGTAACAAGTATGCTTGTCTTATTCAGACATCAAAGTTAGTACAGTCCAGCAATATTCAGCAGGTAATTATAATGCATATCCTGATGGAGCAAATTAGAAATAGCTCTAGTTATAAGCAGTTAGATGCAGGTTAATGACTGTTGTAGTTAGCAGTTCATGCAAGTTAGTAGCTGTCTTATGGGTAGATTTAGAGTTTGGCGTTAGCCGTCAAAAGCAGAGTTAAGGAGTCCTAACGCTGCTTTTTACCACCTGCTGGTATTTAGAGTAAGCCAGGAAAGGGTCTCTTCCTTTCTGCGACTCCAGGCTACCGCAGATCCCCTTACGCCAATTGCGTATCCTATCTTTTCCATGGGATTTGCCTAACGCTGGTATTTGGAGTCTTGGAAGAACTGAGCGGTAGACCCTCTACCGACAAGACTCCTACCGCCAAAAAAAGTCAGTAGTTAAGAGCTTTATGGGCTAACGCCGGAATATAAAGCTCCTAACTACTGTGCTATAAAGTACACTAACACCCATAAACTACCTCTGTACCCCTAAACTGAGCCCCCCCCCACATCGCCAACCCTCTAATAAAATTTTTTAACCCCTAATCTGCCGACCGGACACCGCCGCCACCTACATTATAGCTATGAACCCCTAATCTGCTGCCCCTAACATCGCCGACACCTATATTATATTTATTACCCCCTAATCTGCCCCCCCAACGTCGCCGCCACCTACCTACACTTATTAACCCCTAATCTGCCAACCGGACCTCGCCACCACTATAATGAATGTATTAACCCCTAAACCGCCGCACTCCCGCCTCGCAAACACTATAATAAATTTTATAAACCCCTAATCTGCCCTCCCTAACATCGCCGCCACCTACCTACAATTATTAACCCCTAATCTCCTGCCCGCAACGTCGCCGCTACTATAGTAAAATTATTAACCCCTAAACCTAACTCTAACCCTAACCCTAACACCCCCCCTAAGTTAAATATAATTTTAATTAAACAAAATAATATTCCTATAATTAAATAAATTATTCCTATTTAAAACTAAATACTTACCTATCAAATAAACCCTAATATAGCTACAATATAACTAATAGTTGCATTGTAGCTATTTTTGGATTAATATTTATTTTACAGGCAACTTTGTATTTATTTTAACTAGGTACAATAGCTATGAAATAGTTAATAACTATTTAATAGCTACCTAGTTAAAATAAGTACAGAATTACCTGTAAAATAAATCCTAACCTAAATGCAATCAGCCAATCAGATTGAAGTTCAATCCGATTGGCTGATCCAATCAGCCAATCGTATTGAGCTCGCATTCTATTGGCTGATTGAAACAGCCAATAGAATGTGAGCTCAATACGATTGGCTGATTGGATCAGCCAATCGGATTGAACTTCAATCTGATTGTCTGATTGCATCAGCCAATCAGATTTTTCCTACCTTAATTCCAATTGGCTGATAGAATCAGCGTCGGCTCCTTTGAATATGGCTCTGCTCCGCTCCGGATGGATGAAGATTGAAGACGCCGCCTGGATGAAGACTTCTACCGGATGAAGGACCTCCTCTGCACACCTTCGATGAAGAATTCAGCTCGGCTGGGTGAAGACGATTCAAGTTAGGATGATCTTCAGGGGGTTAGCAATAGTTTTTTTTAAGGGGAGTTTGGGTGGGTTAGAGTTGGGGTATGTGGGTGGTGGGTTGTAATGTTGGGGGGGGGTATTGTATTTTTATATTCAGGTAAAAGAGCTGATTACTTTGGGGCAATGCCCCACAAAAAGCCTTTTTAAGGGCTGGTAAAAGAGCTGATTACTTTTGTAATTTAGAATAGGATAGGGCATTTTTTTATTTTGGGGAGATTTTTTTTTATTAGGGGGCTTAGATTAGGTGTAATTAGTTTAAACTTCTTGTAATATATATATATATATATTTTAAAACAAGCTTTATTAACATAAGTACATATCCATGCATAGGCAACATTACGAAGACAATAATGGTACATATATATCTTCAATATTAAAGTTTCAATAATGTTTGTTGTCATTTTGCCTATCAAGGAAGACGGCCTCGAAATGCTTGTAAAAAAAACAACACGTGGGACGGTTAAAACGCGCCATGTGTCATAACATACTTGAATGTATAATAACTTTGTCATGTATCTGGAGGAAAGACAATTTAGTTTCGTTAATTAATCACTGATATCTGTTACTTATATTTTTGCACTCAGAACTCCATTGGATTGGTATTCAACCTATTACCTATTGTGAATGTAGATCAGCTATGTTAGTGTTATTTGATGGTATGCGGGGGATTTCCTCCGAGTGTATGTATGTTTCCCAGAATAGCATTATTGCACAATAAAAGTCTAATCTTTTAGTTTTCTGATAATGATATTTCTCCAAAGTAAGGAGTGATGTGACGTTCTGTTTCCAGCTTTTCTTGGTTGGGATTATTTGTTGCTTCCACAATCTTGGAATCAATTGCTTAGCACTGCTGAGCATAATGTATAATAGGGTGGATTTGTATTTACATTTAATCTTAGGAGATTTGTTCAACAATAGAGTTAAAGGGTCATATGGGATCTTATGTGAAAGGACGCTCTGTATCTCTTTGTGGATGCCCCTCCAATATGGTTGTAATATAGGACATTCCCACCATATATGATAAAGTGTGCCTATCTGTTTACAGGCTCTCCAACACATAGGGTCAGACTGTCTAAAAATTTTGGCAAGCCTACTTGGATGTAGCTACCACCTTCCCAAGATTTTCATGTTTGTTTCTGTGATACTCATTGAGGAGGGAGATATGCCCATTTGCTGAAATATGTTATTCCATATCTCCGGCGGTACTTTATAACCCATCTCTAGTTCCCAAACTTTAGTGTAGGAGGGGAGATCTTTTGAATGTAATTCTAATAAGATCTTGTACAATGAGGATAACGTACCTTTTGTGGAGAGAGTGTTCCAGCATAACAATTCAAATGTATTGAGGTTCCTCCCTAGGTTTGTTTTTTCCCTATTTTGCGTGATAAAGTGAGATAGTTGAAGGTATTCAAACCATCTTTGGAAGTATGGAATACCCTTTTCTAATAGTGATGTCCTTGGTAAAATGACCCCTTTCTCCAAAACAGTATGGCATGGGAGGCCCGTTGTTATCTTATATGAACCTTCCGCCCAAATGTGCTGATATGAAGGAAATTCAACATTATGAAATAGGGGAGAGAGTGGCAAAGGGATTGTAGATATGCCATTTCGAGATCTAATTTCAGAATCCCAGGTGGCCAGAGTGTCTCCAATTAGTGTTGGTAGTGGTGTGGTAATTTGTCTATGCTGGCTATGCATCCAACAAATGGCTCCTAGACTTTTTGTGTTAACTAAATCATGCTCTAGCTTTACCCATTCCTTGGTTTGCACATTTTTGCTCCAATCTACAATTCTAGTCAGTTGTGCTACTTGCCGGTATAGTTCTAGGTTAGGAACTCCCAGCCCTCCCTTATCCCTGTTCCTATATAATGTGGGTTTAGCTATCCTGGTTTTTTTTGTGTGCCCATATGAATTAATTGGCTAGTGTTTGTGCCGTACGCATAAAAAGCATGGGCAGTTGGATCGGCACAGTCTGAAATATATAAAGGAAGCGGGGAAGTATGCTCATTTTAAAGGCCTGTATCCTGCCAAGCCAAGAAAGGTGTTTGGTCTGCCAGACTTTCAAGTCATCCTGTACTGCTTTAAGTAGGTTTTGATAATTCAACTGAAATATGTCTTCCCTTGAGTGTGCTATTTGTGTTCCTAAGTATTTGATTGAGTTGTGTCTTTGTGTGAATTGATATTGTGTATTAATCTGCCTTGTCATCTGGTCTGTTAACCCAGCTCCCATATATTCCGACTTAGATATGTTTATTTTGTAATTTGATAGGTTACTATAGGTTTTGATTTCCTGCATTAGTGGTGGTATGGACTGTTGTGGGGAGGTTAATGTAAAAAGGATGTCATCTGCATATAGTGTTATCTTGTATTGTGCATCTCCTATATGAATCCCATGTATCTCTTTGTTGTTTCTGACCTTACCCGCTAAGATCTCCATTGCCAATATAAATAATAAGGGAGAAAGGGGGCATCCCTGTCTTGTTCCGTTGAAAATGGGGAAAGGGTCTGACAGGGAGTCATTTAGTTTGACTCTGGCTTGGGGCGTGTGATATAAAGCAAACATTTTTCCTATAAGTTTATCTCCTATGCCGAATCTAGATAGTGTGGATTTTAGGAATGACCAATCTAGCCTGTCGAAGGCTTTTTCAGCATCAACAGCTAGGAAGATTGCAGGGATATTGTGTGTCTGAGAATATTCTAATAAATTAAGTACTTTAATAGTATTGTCCCTTGCCTCCCTAAAGGGTACAAAGCCCACCTTTGTGGTAGAACTCTGTTGAGACTAGATGCAATAACTTTTGCGTAAAGATTAATGTCCACATTCAGTAATGAAATAGGACGGAAATTGGCAGGAGTGTCTGCCGGTTTTCTGGGTTTCAGAATCACAGAAATGTGGGCTTCCAGCATTGCGGATGGGAAGGGACATTGTTGGTCTGTTTTATTAAAGAGCGTGCATAAGTGTGGAAACAGGATGGGTGCTACTTTTTTATAATAAGAAACCGTGAACCCATCGGGTCCAGGGCTCTTTCCAGTGGGCATTTGTTTAAGTATTAAGTGCTGTTAAAATCTCCATGGTCATTATAGGGGCTTCCAATTCATCTGCTTGGGATTTGGTTAACTGGGGCAAGGGTGTTTCTAGCAAGTAATTTGTAAGGGTGACTTCTGTCTGTGTTGTGGGGGCTTCCTTGCTGAGATTATAAAACTGAGCGTAGTATTCTAAAAACTGTGTGAGAATTTCTGGTGTGTGTTTACCGTCTTATGTGAGGATGTTTTAATTTCATGTACAAAGGTTTTTAACTTTTTCAATTTTAGGGCGTGAGCCAGATATTTCCCCGCTCTGTTATTTTCAAAATAGAATTTTTGCTTTGTTTTCAGTGCTAGAATGTTGGCCTCCTTTAATAAATAGTCATTAACTAATTTCCTTGCTGCCATCAGGTCATTAAAAACTTGAGAGTCTGAGGGGTTTTGTTTGTGTGTGTACTCCAGTTTTGCTAATAACTCTGTTGATTGCTGATAGTGTAGGCAAGCTTTTTTCCTTATGTGTGACTGTTGCTTAATGAATTCACCTCTAATGAAGCATTTATGTGCTTCCCAGACAGCAAATGAGTCTGTTTCAGGTATAGAGTTGAATTGAAAATATTCTAAAAGTAATTTTTCTGTCTTGTTGCTTAGATCTGGAGAGGTCAGTAGTTGCTCATCTAACTTTCAAATAAAGGTGCTTTTTTGAGCGGATGTCCAATTAAGCAGTGTGAGTACAGCGGAATGGTCTGACCATACCATATGTGATAGTTTAGATGATATAACATTGGTTAGGCCTTTTTGATTGGTTAGCTGGTAGTCAAGTCTGCTGTAGGTGCGGTGTGGAGAGGAGAAGTGTAGTCTGTTTGGGTGGGATGTAGGAATCTCCAAATGTCGAACAATGTTTGATCTCGCATTAAGGTCCATAACTGTTTAACTGTACCTTTGGATATGTTGGGCCTAGGGTTTGAGGTATCTAAGTTTGGCTGAATGGGTATATTGAAGTCTCCCCCAACATAGAGAGCCCCTTTAGTGTGGTCTAAAATTTGAGCAAAATACTTTTTAAAGAATGGGAGTTGTTTTGTGTTTGGGGCATAGATATTAACTAACGTTACTGGGGTGTTATACAACAGGCCAAACACACACAAGAACCTACCTTCTGTGTCTGTATGCGTCTGTATGTGAGTAAAGGGTATGTGTCTGCTTATAAGAATGCTTACTCCATTCCGTTTGTGATCAAATGAACTATGGAAATGTTGCGTGTAATGTGACCCTAAGTACTTGGGTCCTTTGGATTTTAGGAAGTGCGTTTCCTGAAGAAAGAGGATATCTCCCTTCCTTCTCCGGAGGTCTTGGAGTGCTATAGAACATTTCTGTGCTGAATTCAGGCCCCTAGCATTTTGACTTATCAGTGTAATAACTTTGTTATTGGGTGTCATTGTATCGCCATGAATTTATGTCGTTTCTCTTATACCTAATCCAAGATTGATGAATTTTTAAAGTAAACTGAGTATGAGTGCAATGTTCTAAGCATACTTTGCAAGCCATTCTCCAGATGTGATACAATAACATTAACAACATAATAAACAACATAATAAACAATAAACAAGATTTAAATAGATAACATTTTTTTATACCTAAAAGGTATGTATTTAGGTGCTCTTAGTGTCATTTGACGTTAAGAGAAAAGAAAAAATGAGGAGGTAGTGACCAGCTCCTTTGCATGCTTTCATGTCTAAATCTGAGTATTGCCTAGCTGTCACATATACTTAGTTCCGTTCTACCTTCTATTACTAGTTCTGTTTATCAGAACCTCTGGCATTTTTGGGTTCTGTCTAAGCTACAGACATAAAACAACAGTGTTTAAGTAATTCTGAGGCCTTTTCTCTATCTAAATACAATGATCTGTGAAAGTACATTACCCAAACATATTGACTATATGGCGTTTCTTTTGTCTAGTCAGTGTCTTCGATTAAAGGGGGGTGTGATTTGGCAGAGGTCGGGCTTCTTGGTTTAGAGGACACCTTCTGCCATCTTTTATGGTCCATTTGAGCTGATTTTTTCTTGGGTGGTTCTTGCGACTCATCTGTGTTGAGAGTTCGTGGAACTTCTATTTCCAATGCCGAGCAGAAGTCGCCAATCTCATCCAGTGTTTTACAAGACAACTTCCTATTGCCATGCAATACATAAAGATGAAAGGGGAATCCCCATCTATAAAGAATCTTTTTCTGGCATAGGAGAGATGTAAGAGGTGCTAACTCCCTTCTTCTCTGCAATGTGCGTTGCGAAAGGTCTTGAAAGAATTGGAGCACTACACCTCTAAATTTCACAGGCTGATGCTTACGGGAAAGGTTTAATATTTCCTCTTTCTCCATAAATTCCTTAAACTTCATAATGATGTCCCTGAGGGGTGCTGTATCTGGGGGTTTTGGCCTGAGCGCCCTATGTGCTCTGACCCAGGGAATGTCCATAGTTGGCGCAGTGTTCCTTAAGTGCACAAAGAGAGCTGGAAGGTATGTTGGTAGGTCCTTAGGGAGTATGGATTCTAAGGTTCTTTCGACGGCTCCTATTCTCTAGGTCTTCTATCTTATCGTACAGCTCAGCCACTAGATTCGTATGATTTGTGACAGAGTCCTGTACAGTATTAATCTCATCTTGCAAATGATCTGTAAATTCCTCTAAGGCTTCCACTCTGTTGCCTACTGTATGTAGGTCTTGCTTGATTTCGGCTATTTCCTCTCTTATGCAGGAGCGTATAATATTGGCGATATTTTGTTTGGACGCTAGCGTTGAAAAAAGTGTGTTTGGCACCAGTGTGCTCTCTTCTGGATCACTTAGGTTTTCTGTTATCATGTTCTCTCTGCCTAGCTTTGGCGAAGTGCCAGCTTCTTCTAAGCTTTGATCCCATGGGTGAAATGAATTGTCCCACTGGATTGTTTTTTTGGCCAGTTGTATTAGGAGGTTTGGTAGATTTTTGCAGTCTTTTGGTACTCATAGTACCCCTTCTTTTTTTCCCCTTTCAATAATGTTCTGAATCACCAGAGCACCGCTAGTATTTGGTGGTTTGTTAGCTTATCCTCTAGGCCCTGGTGCTGTGATGGCTGTAAATTTTTGTACCACCATCTTCAGTGTTTGTAGGGAAAAAGTGTTAAACAAATAATGCCTTCATCATAGGTCAAAGGACCCCGGAAAGTCACGAACGCTCAATCTCTGTTATGTACTACAAGAGATTTTGCTGCACTTAACTGTAGTCAATACTCCCAGGCTCTGATCCCCTATAGAGGCCGCACTGCGCAGTATTTATTTTCCCTTGTTATAATCCTCTGATTTAACAATCCTGATTTCTGGGCCAGCAAAAATTTTGTTTTGTTTGAAAGGTTTTCCCCCACCTTGCTTGGCTTGCCGTACAAACTTTTTCTAGGCTTTGAAATGTGTCAGCTTAATTGGTCTAATAGCCCAGCAATATGTATTATTTCTTATTTGTACACTTTGTAGCCTGTTACTATTTCAGGGATTTCTCTGGGACTTACTGGAGAATATTGTCAAAAGTTATATTACCTTCCCCGCAGTCGTGTATCACGGATGTCTGTCTCTCCTATGTGCCGTGCGGTTCAGTGTTTTCCAGCGTGAATCATAGGCAATGAGGGTACTGGAGTTCGAGCGTGTCGCTACACTGTCCCGAGTCCAAGAATCTTTCTGTGGCAAAATTTCAGATACCGCTCAGCTGTGCCATAATGAGGTTCTGTTTTGGAGCTATCGTAGGGCAGATTATATCTGGTTTAGGCTGTTTGTTTGGAGCCGGTCGTCGGAGCTCCGGTGTTATGCGGCCATCTTGGCTGCAGCCAGCTCCGCCTCTTGTAATATTTTTTTATTTGTTGTAATTTAGTGGGGTTTTTTTGCATTATAGATTGGTTTATTTAATTGTATTTTAGTTTAGATAATTGTAGTTTATTTATTTAATTAATTTAATGATAGTGTAGTGTTAGGTATATTTGGAACTTAGGTTAGGATCTATTTTACAGGTAAGTTTGTACTTATTTTAACTAGGTATCTATTAAATAGTTATTAACTATTTAATGGCTATTGTACCTAGTTAAAATAAATACAAAATTGCCTGTAAAATAAATATAAATCCTAAAATAGCTACAATGTAACTATTAGTTATATTGTAGCTATATTAGAGTTTATTTGATAGGTAAGTATTTAGTTTTAAATAGGAATAATTTATTTAATTATAGGAATATTATTTTGTTTCATTAAAATTATATTTAATTTAGAGGGGTGTTAGGGTTAGGGTTAGAGTTAGGTTTAGGGGTTAATAATTTTATTATAGTAGCGGCGATGCTGCGGGCGGGAGATTAGGGGTTAATAATTGTAGGTAGGTGGCGGTGATGTTAGGGAGGGCAGATTAGAGGTTAATAAAATGTATTATAGTGTTTGCGAGGCGGGAGTGCGGCGGTTTAGGGGTTAATACATTTATTATAGTGGTGGCGATGTGCGGTTGGCAGAATAGGTAAGGTAGCGGTGACATTGGGGGGGGCAGATTAGGGGGTAATAAATATAATATAGGTGTCGGCGATGTTAGGGGCAGCAGATTAGGGGTTCATAGGGATAATGTAGGTTGCGGCGGTGTCCGGAGAGGCAGATTAGGGGTTAATAGTATAATGCAGGTTTCAGCGATAGCAGGGGCGGCAGATTAGGGGTTAATAAGTGTAAGGTTAGGGGTGTTTAGACTTGGGGTTCATGTTAGGGTGTTAGGGTATTTCCCCATAGGAAACAATGGGGCTGCGCTAGGAGCTGAACGCTGCTTTTTTGCAGGTGTTAGGTTTTTTCCAGCCAGCTCAGCCCCATTGTTTCCTATGGGGATATCGTGCACAAGCACATTTTTCCAGCTTACCGCTACCGTAGGCAACGCTGGTATTGAGGGTTGAAGTGGAGCTAAATTATGCTCAACGCTCCCTTTTCTGAGCCTAATGCAGCCACTCAGACAACTCTAAATACCAGCTTTGTCTTAAGGGTGCGCTGGGAAAAAATCTAGGCGATAGTTACAGTTAGTAGCTGTGTCCAAATGAAAACTAAGGTAGGGTTCTAACCCTGTAAAATGGAATGAGTAAATATGTAAACCAACAGCAAAATGGAAGCTAATTAAAAAAATTACAAGAAGAGAAATGGTTAACATGTTGCAGAAATTATTCTTTTAAAAAAATAAGGATTCCTTAAACACCATAAAATATTCAAAAGAACTAAATTAGCTGGTTGATTTATATTGTATAGAGACATTTAAAACTTGGGTCCAATTAGTTATTCAATATAAATGAACCTGTTCCATTTCATGTCTTAAAATAATGTATGCTATGCATCTTCTAAAAAGCTAATCTCTATTTATTTTAAGACAGCTTTTGTAAAAATACACACCGCTTGCAAAACAATCCGCTAAAATATTAGTCAAATGATATTTGAAAAAATATAAGATACATTAATTTTATGAATAAGTATTGGTGTTAAAAATGAAAAAAAGAAATATTAAAAAAGATTTTAAAGTTTTTTATAACTAACAAAAATATTCTCCTTGTGTCAGTTTTTTTTTTTATGTTTACTTTAAAACAGTATATCACTGAGAAGCAGATTTATGTAAGGGAACATGCAAGTTCTTTTTTTGCCACTAAATGTGCTTTTCAGTACACATCTGATTGCAAAAGAACACCTTGCATATCCCCCCTTAGGGAGACAGTGGCAATCATTAGTAAATCAAGCCACACACAGTGGGCGCGATCCGATATACGGCGCAGGTTTTGTCGCAAGCGTGGAAACCTGTGCCGCCCGTAGTTTGACCTCACACATCGGGCAATCACATGTACGGCGCCGGCAGTTGCTAAAGTGCCCTAAATCGGAAAAACTAGCGATGTTCACAAATAAGCGTAAGTACAAATTTCTGGAGAAGCCAGTGACTTACAACTTACTAAATATGAAATCTCCCGTAACTGTCTAACACGCCTCCCAAACATCATCCCGACACGTATACCCCTATATCCGCAATCCCCCCTCTCACTCTTAATAATAAATATATTAACCCCTAAACCCCTAAACTCCCGGACCCCGCCACCAGTTACATTAAATGTATTACCCCCTAATCTGACCCCCCTACACCGCCACCACCTATATTAAATATATTACCCCCTAATCTAATCCCCCTACACCGCCGCCACCTATATTAAATATATTAACTCCTAATCTGACCCCCCTACACCGCCGCCACCTATATTAAATATATTACCCCCTAATCTAATTCCCCTACACCGCCGCCACCTATATTAAATATATTAACCCTAATATGACCCCTCTACACCGCCGCCACCTTTATTAACCCCTAATCTAATCCCCCTACACCGCCGCCACCTATATTAACTATATTAACCCCTAATCTGAGCCCCCTACACCGCCGCCACCTATATTAACTATATTAACCCCTAATCTGAGCCCCCTACACTGCCACTACCTATATTAACTATATTAACCCCTAATCTGAGCCCCCTACACCGCCGCCACCTATATTAAATATATTAACCCCTAAACCTAATTCTAACCCTAACACCCCCTAACTTAATAATTATTTAAATAAATCTAAATAATATTAATATTATTAACTAAATTATTCCTATTTAAAACTAAATACTTACCTATAAAATAAACCCTAAGATATCTACAATATAATTAATAATTACATTGTAGCCATTTTAGGGTTTATATTTATTTTACAGGTTACTTTGTATTTATTTTAACTAGGTACAATAGCTATTAAATAGTTAATAACTATTTAATAGCTACCTAGTTAAAATAATTACAAAATTACCTGTAAAATAAATCCTAACCTAAGTTACCATTACACCTAACACTACAATATCAATAAATGAATTAAATAAACTACAATTATCTCAACTAAAACACAATTAAATACATTAAACTATATTACAAAAAACAAACAAACACTAAATTACAAAAAATAAAAAAAGATTACAAGAATTTTAAGCTAATTACACCTAATCTAAGCCCCCTAATAAAATAAAAAAGCCCCCCAAAATAATAAAATTTCCCTACCCTAAACTAAATTACAAAAGTAATCAGCTCTATTACCAGCCCTTAAAAGGGCCTTTTGAGGGGCATTGCCCCAAAGTAGTCAGCTCTTTTACCTGTAAAAAAAAAGAACACTCCCCCATTACAACCCACCACCCACACACCCCTACTCTAAAACCACCCGATCCCCCCTTAAAAAAACCTAAGTCTAACCCCCAAGTGGTCCTTACCTGTTTTAAAGGTTTTGAAGGTCCTGTTCCAGGCGGTGAAGTCTTCTTCCAAGCGGTGACCTCTTCTTCTTCCAGGAACCAGCCGGAGCGGAGGAGTTGAAGACCCATGACCGTGGAGCTAAAGACGTCCACTCTGGAACTGAAGACTGGCGATGCTGGAACTGAAGATCGGCGAAGCTGGAATTGAAGAGCGCAGAGCTATGGAGCGTGGAGGATCCTCTTCATACGATCTCCGCCGTACACTAAATAGGAATTCAAGGTACGCAATTAAAAATGGTGTCCCTTGAATTCCTATTGGCTGATTTGAGCCTTCAAATTCAAATCAGCCAATCGGATTAGAGCTACTGTAATTCTATTAGCTGATTTTAATAGCCAATAGAATAAGAGCTACTGACATTCTATTGGCTGATTTTAATAGCCAATAGAATGTCATTAGCTCTTATTCTATTGGCTATTCAATAATTTAGTTTACGGTAGGGAAATTTTATTATTTTGGGGGGCTTTTTTATTTCATTAGGGGGCTTAGATTAGGTGTAATTAGCTTAAAATTCTTGTAATCTTTTTTTATTTTTTGTAATTTAGAGTTTTTTTTTGTAATATAGTTTAGTGTATTTAATTGTATTTTAGTTTAGATAATTGTAGTTTATTTAATTAATTTATTGATAGTGTAGTGTTAGGTGTAATGGTAACTTAGGTTAGGATTTATTTTACAGGTAATTTTGTAATTATTTTAACTAGGTAGCTATTAAATAGTTATTAACTATTTAATAGCTTTTGTACCTAGTTAAAATAAATACAGTTACCTGTAAAATAAATATAAACCCTAAAATAGCTACAATGTAATTATTAATTATATTGTAGCTTTCTTATGGTTTATTTTATAGGTAAATATTTAGTTTTAAATAGGAATAATTTAGTTAATAATATTAATATTATTTAGATTTATTTAAATAATAATTAAGTTAGGGGGTGTTAGGGTTAGACTTAGGTTTAGGGGTTAATATATTTAATATAGGTGGTGGCGGTGTAGGGGGCTCAGATTAGGGGTTAATATAGTTAATATAGGTGGCAGCGGTGTAGGGGGCTCAGATTAGGGGTTAATATAGTTAATATAGTTGGCGGCGGTGTAGGGGGCTCAGATTAGGGGTTAATATAGTTAATATAGGTGGCGGCGGTGTAGGGGGCTCAGATTAGGGGGTAATATAGTTAATATAGGTGGCGGCGGTGTAGGGGGTCAGATTAGGAGGTAATATATTTAATATATGTGGCGGCAGTGTAGGGGGGTCAGATTAGGGGGTAATATATTTAATATAGGTGGCGGCGGGGTCTGGGAGCAGAGGTTTAGGGGTTAAACACTTTATTAGGGATTGCGGTGGGCGATTGCGGTTGACAGGTAGATAGACATTGCGCATGCGTTAGGTGTTAGGTTTTATTTTGCAGGCAGTTTAGGGAGTTACGGGGCTCCAATACTCAGCATAAGGCTTACTACGCCTGCATTTTGTGGCGAGATTAAAATGGAGTAAGATTTCTCCATTTTTGCCACGTAAATCCTTATGCTGTATATGGGATACCAAGCTGCGCGGCTTTTCTATACCAGTCTATGGGCCAAAAAAATACTGCCGAAGGGTGAAATATACGAGCGTAACTTCTATGTTACGCCGTATATAGGATACCAAACCAGCGCAAAATTTGGCGTTGCCGGCTATTGCGGGCGACGCTGCATATCGGATCGGGCCCAGTATATTTTCTTTTTTTTTATAAGCAACTAATTCTAGGTGAGGAGGTTGAATTATAACTCTTTAATGGTGATCCTTTCATGCATGTATGGATATTTTTTGTAATACTTTAAAATAGTATTGTACATAATATATTTATGTGTTAAAGATTAATAAATGCTGCCATAAAGAAATATGTATTAATAAAGATGTGTATGTTCACCCTTATTTAAATGCAGAAATGTGAAAATATATATATATTTTTAAATGATAAATAATAGTTTACCAACTAGGATAAAAATGTTAGTAGTAACGATAGAAAACATCTCCTTAGTGTTAGATAGATATAGATAGATAGATATAGATATAGGAAAATCTTATTTGTTTATCTATCTTTCTATCTATTTATCTGTCTGTCTGTTTATCTGTCTAAAAATCAAATATAGTTTAAAATATGGTTTCCACAATAAACAAACTCCTAGGTTTAAGTTAATACAAAAAAGTTGTGTCTTATTGGTCCTGTACATAATCACCAAGTGCTAAATGTATATCAAAAAGCAAATAAAGATGCTGCAAATCTTTGTCACAGTGGGAAACCAGTTAAGAACATGGGCCTCCATTACATATGCAGCGTCGCCCGCAAAATCCTCCGCCGCCAGATTTTACGCAATTTTGCATATATGGCGTAGCATACAAGTTACACGCGTATATTTCACCCTTCGGACGTGTGACAGACCCTTCTGTCAGTACTGAAAGAGTTAACTTTGTTCAGCTTTAAGAAGCTATTTTCGAAATACAAGGTTGCTGGCATCAGCTATTGTGTGTTGTAATTAAGTTTAAGTGATAAACATTCACATTGTTTAATCCCATCCAGAGAGCAGACGCCCAAGTGATAAGAAAAGCTCAAGTGTGTCTTGTGTTTAACTTGGTTATCTGCTTAAGTAATGTAATTCTATTGTGGCATGTCAAAGGGCGTTTTCCCTCTATCTAATGTACAATATTCTTTCAACCCCCCATCTGGGGGTCAGACCTGCATAAATACTGGGCATCTAGCCTTCAAGAAATTGCATTCTGTTTTTACCTTCAATGTGGAGCCTGGTCTCATGTTTGAGGGGGGAATTAGCTGGGTTGTGAGTTGCTGATCTCACATTCAGGGCATCTTCCATCTGGTATTAACCCTTGGTATCCTGTTGGTACCGTAACAATTGGTGGCAAGCGACGGGAGGATCCTTATCGCCTGTATGAAAGGCTAAAAAGAGCTACCCTTAAAGACCTGCTAGAACAATGGGGCCAACAAACCAGTAACCTCAGGAAGAGGGAGATTATTACAAGACTGACCGAGATGGACGGAGTACCAGGGCCCGAAGGAACCAATGAGCCCAGCATATCAGACAGATCCCCCAAAGAAGCAAGCTTTGACCGGGCGGTCGAAATAAGACTGGCATATTATGGCCCCAACCCATCTGCGGAAATTATCGACCAGGTCATAGCAGCTGTGGAGGCCAACCTACTTCACCAAAGCGGCGCTGCAGCAGCCCAAGTCACAGCAACCCCAGTGGAAAAGAGAAAAGTGCATTTTACAGCTTTTAAAAACTTCCTGGAAACAGAAGGAGAGATTGATGGGTACCTTGCAGATTTTGAGAGGCAATGTGCACTACACCAGGTACCCGCAGAGGACTGGGTCACGATATTATCCGGAAAATTATCTGGCCGGGCCAGTGAGGCTTTTCGGGCCATTCCAGATGAGGAAGTCGGGGATTATAATACTGTAAAAGAGGCTCTGCTCTCCAGGTATGCGGTTACACCAGAGGCATACCGGAGGCGGTTCAGAGACACTGTTAAATTGGCTGGTGATTCCTACGTTGAGTGGGCATGTAAGGTGCACTGCACAGCAGCTTACTGGATAGCGGGGTGCCAAGCTGTACCTGGGGAAGAGGTGCTGCAGCTATTCCTGTTGGAACATTGCTTTGACAAGTTATCAGCAGGAGTTAGAGAGTGGGTTCGGGACCGTAAACCCTCCACCCTGCATGAAGCTGCTCGCCTGGCAGATGAGTATACGGATGCACGCAAACTGGATACTGCTACCACTAAGCCCCCTGCTAGAGTGGAGTACAGACCCCCAGTCACCACAGCAGCTGCCAGTTACCAACCCCCGGTGCACCGCTATACCACACCGCCTTCAGCCACGAACTACACTCAGACAGCCCGGTTCACCTCACGGGATTACTCACAGCCTATTCGGTGCTTTGGATGTAAGCAACTAGGGCACAAAATATTGGAGTGTCCCCTAAACACTGCGAACCAAGCACAGTCCTGGAGGAGACCCGCCAGCGGAATCCCACGTAACCCTCAGCCTGCTGCCCACTGCGTAGAGGGGGAAGAATGCTGGGGCATCCTACATGAAGCAGACTCCGTGCAAGCTGTCCACCGGGATAACGGACAACAGCACCGGCAACTGGTTAAAGTGAATGGGAAGGAGGTCAGTGGTCTACGGGATACTGGCGCTACCATGACCTTGCTCCAAAAGAACTTGGTGTCCGAGAACCAGCACACCGGAGACACTGTGGCTGTGAGGGTGGCAGGGGGCACTGTGTTCCGCCTACCTGTTGCCCGGGTACATTTGGATTGGGGAGTGGGCGCTAGACATGTGAATGTGGGGTGTGAATGTGGGGGTCATGAAGGATTTACCAGCTGATATTCTCCTTGGAAATGACTTGGCCCCCCTTGTTTCGGCCTACGCTCCCATGGGTCCCGCTGATGTTAACCCTGTGACTACCCGTGCCCAGACCCGTGCCGCCGAGACCGACCCACCTGCTGCTGAGACCCAGGTAAGACTCTCTTCCCTGACTTGTACCCTAGATCAGGCCCCCTTAGGCTGGGATACCCCAGAGACGTACGGGAGGGAAACCCGGGAGGATCCGACCCTTCAGAAGTGCAGGGCTAGGGCAGATGCTGGAGAAGAGGGGGTAGATGGGGAACATTATGAGTGGGTGGGGGATAGGCTATATAGAATCCCCAAACCTGCCCAGAAAAGTAACGCCCCTCCACAGAATCAGCAGCTGGTGGTGCCTGCGAAATACTGGCAAGAGATTCTGTGGATTGGGCACAATGTACCATTAGCTGGACATCTAGGGTCCCGCCGCACAGCTCATAGGATCACCCAAAATTTCTTCTGGCCCAATTTTAACCGAGATGTGCGGGTAGATTGTAGTACTTGTGACACCTGTCAATGGGTGGGTAAGCGGGGGGATCACCCAAAAGCTAGGCTTATGACTATGTCTGTCATTGGGGAACCCTTTTCCCACATAGCCGTTGACATTGTGGGTCCACTGGCCAGGGCTAGTCCATCAGGTAAGAAGTACAGGGAGTGCAGAATTATTAGGCAAGTTGTATTTTTGAGGATTAATTTTATTATTGAACAACAACCATGTTCTCAATGAACCCAAAAAACTCATTAATATCAAAGCTGAATATTTTTGGAAGTAGTTTTTAGTTTGTTTTTAGTTTTAGCTATTTTAGGGGGATATCTGTGTGTGCAGGTGACTATTACTGTGCATAATTATTAGGCAACTTAACAAAAAACAAATATATACCCATTTCAATTATTTATTTTTACCAGTGAAACCAATATAACATCTCAACATTCACAAATATACATTTCTGACATTCAAAAACAAAACAAAAACAAATCAGTGACCAATATAGCCACCTTTCTTTGCAAGGACACTCAAAAGCCTGCCATCCATGGATTCTGTCAGTGTTTTGATCTGTTCACCATCAACATTGCGTGCAGCAGCAACCACAGCCTCCCAGACACTGTTCAGAGAGGTGTACTGTTTTCCCTCCTTGTAAATCTCACATTTGATGATGGACCACAGGTTCTCAATGGGGTTCAGATCAGGTGAACAAGGAGGCCATGTCATTAGATTTTCTTCTTTTATACCCTTTCTTGCCAGCCACGCTGTGGAGTACTTGGACGCGTGTGATGGAGCATTGTCCTGCATGAAAATCATGTTTTTCTTGAAGGATGCAGACTTCTTCCTGTACCACTGCTTGAAGAAGGTGTCTTCCAGAAACTGGCAGTAGGACTGGGAGTTGAGCTTGACTCCATCCTCAACCCGAAAAGGCCCCACAAGCTCATCTTTGATGATACCAGCCCAAACCAGTACTCCACCTCCACCTTGCTGGCGTCTGAGTCGGACTGGAGCTCTCTGCCCTTTACCAATCCAGCCACGGGCCCATCCATCTGGCCCATCAAGACTCACTCTCATTTCATCAGTCCATAAACCTTAGAAAAATCAGTCTTGAGATATTTCTTGGCCCAGTCTTGACGTTTCAGCTTGTGTGTCTTGTTCAGTGGTGGTCGTCTTTCAGCCTTTCTTACCTTGGCCATGTCTCTGAGTATTGCACACCTTGTGCTTTTGGGCACTCCAGTGATGTTGCAGCTCTGAAATATGGCCAAACTGGTGGCAAGTGGCATCTTGGCAGCTGCACGCTTGACTTTTCTCAGTTCATGGGCAGTTAATTTTGCGCCTTGGTTTTTCCACACGCTTCTTGCGACCCTGTTGACTATTTTGAATGAAACGCTTGATTGTTCGATGATCACGCTTCAGAAGCTTTGCAATTTTAAGAGTGCTGCATCCCTCTGCAAGATATCTCACTATTTTTTACTTTTCTGAGCCTGTCAAGTCCTTCTTTTGACCCATTTTGCCAAAGGAAAGGAAGTTGCCTAATAATTATGCACACCTGATATAGGGTGTTGGTGTCATTAGACCACACCCCTTCTCATTATAGAGATGCACATCACCTAATATGCTTAATTGGTAGTAGGCTTTCGAGCCTATACAGCTTGGAGTAAGACAACATGCATAAAGAGGATGATGTGGTCAAAATACTCATTTGCCTAATAATTCTGCACTCCCTGTATATTCTCACTGTGGTGGACTATGCCACTCGTTACCCAGAGGCAGTAGCACTGTCGAATATAGAGGCCCTGGTTAAGGTTTTTACTAGGGTCGGGTTCCCTAAGGAGATTCTCTCTGATCAGGGGACCCAGTTTACCGCTGTGCTCACCCAGCAGCTGTGGAAGGTGTGCGGCATTAAACCATTGCTCAGTTTGCCTTATCACCCACAGACTAACGGTCTCTGCAAGCGCTTTAATGGCACCCTCAAGCAGATGCTGAGGACCTTTACTGACACTTGTAGAGACTGGGAACGATTCCTGCCTCATCTGCTATTTGCGTACAGAGAGGTGCCCCAGGAATCTACTGGGTTCTCTCCCTTTGAGTTACTCTATGGGAGAAGGGTCCGCGGCCCCCTGGATCTCATTAGAGGACACTGGGAGGGAGAGATAGAGCAGGAGGGGATCCCCATAGTGCCATATGTTCTGGAACTCCGGGACCGCATGGAGAAACTGTCCCTGATGGTAAGAGAGAATCTCCAGGTGGCCCAGGGGAGACAGAAGGGGTGGTACGATCGGGGTGCCCGGCAGCGGGTCTTCCAGGTTGGACAGAAAGTTTTGGTGCTCAAGCCTGTGAAGACCAACAAGATGCAAGCATCTTGGCAGGGCCCGTATTAGGTGTTATCTCAGGTGTGTGATACTACCTATATTATAGCCAGCTGTGCAGATGAAAGGATCCAGCGATCCTTTCATGTGAACATGCTGAAGGAGTATCAGGAGAGGCCAGAGTATGTCGCTGCAGTGTGTGCCCCTGCTGCAGACGACCCAGAGAATTTACCCCTACCCGACTTATTAGAGAAGGACCCCCAGACTGACCTCACTAGTCTTGTGCAGCTAGGGGACCGGTTAAACCCTACCGAGAGGGTACAGGCAAGACAGCTCCTGTGGGAGAAGCAGGCGACGTTCTCCCAAGAGCCCGGCTACACTACTCTAGCTGTACATAAGGTAGAGACCCCTGGACAGAATCCCCTGCGACAGCCTCCCTACCGTATACCCGAAGCAGTCCGAGAAGGAATGCGGAAGGAGATACAGGAGATGGCTCGGATGGGAGTCATCGAGCACTCCGATAGTCCTTGGGCTTCACCTGTAGTTCTGGTACCTAAGAAAGATGGGACCACCCAGTTCTGTGTGGACTACAGGTGGCTCAACGAGAGGACCACCACTGACGCTTACCCGATGCCCCGGGTAGACGAATTACTAGACCGTATTGCTAGGGGACGCTATCTGACCACCATAGACCTGTGTAAAGGCTATTGGCAGATTCCCCTGGCCGAGGATGCTATCCGCAAGTCGGCATTCGTCACCCCATTCGGCCTGTACCAGTTTAAGGTCATGCCCTTTGGGATGAAGAATGCTCCGGCTTCCTTCCAGCGTATGGTGGATAGACTCCTTGATGGCTTCCAGGAATTTGCTTGTGCATACCTGGATGACATTGCGGTTTACAGTGAGTCCTGGGAAGAACACCTTATCCATGTGGGGGTGGTTCTGGACAAGATTCGGGCCGCTGGCCTGACCTTGAAACCAGACAAGTGCCATCTAGGTATGGCTGAAGTACAGTATTTTGGTCACCGAGTGGGGTGTGGGAGCCAGAGACCGGAGCCAGCCAAGGTAGAGGCTGTGGCTAACTGGCCCACACCTATCACTAAGACCCAAGTGCTAGCCTTCCTGGGGACGGCTGGGTATTACCGACGTTTTGTTCCAGACTACAGTACTATCGCCAAGCCCCTGACTGACCTGACTAAAAAGAACCTCCCCAAACAGGTCCTGTGGTCTCCAGCTTGTGAAGCCGTGTTTCAGGCACTGAAGCAGGCTCTTGTGAATGCCCCTGTCTTGGCTGCCCCAGTCCCTAACAAACGTTTTCTCATTCATACAGATGCTTCCATGTATGGACTGGGGGCTGTGCTGAGTCAAGTCGGGGAGGATGGAGGAGAGCACCCTGTTGCATACCTAAGCAGAAAGTTGTTACCTCGGGAAGTAAGTTATGCGGCAGTAGAGAAGGAATGTTTAGCCCTTGTCTGGGCACTGAAGAAGTTGAACCCTTATCTATACGGACAGGAATTTTCCCTCATAACGGACCACAATCCCTTAGTCTGGCTTAACCGGGTCTCAGGAGACAATGGTAGATTGCTGCGGTGGAGTTTAGCCCTCCAACCCTATAACTTCACCATCAGCTACTGACCCGGTAAGCTAAACGGGAATGCAGATGGATTGTCCCGGAAAACTGACATGCCTACCACCTCGTAGTCCGGTCATCCCCAATTTGACCCGCCAAAGGGTCAAGCTGGGTCTGCCGGAGTGTTCCACCAGGGGGGAGCCATGTGACAGACCCTTCTGTCAGTACTGAAAGAGTTAACTTTGTTCAGCTTTAAGAAGCTATTTTCTAAATACAAGGTTGCTGGCATCAGCTATTGTGTGTTGTAATTAAGTTTAAGTGATAAACATTCACATTGTTTAATCCCATCCAGAGAGCAGACGCCCAAGTGATAAGAAAAGCTCAAGTGTGTCTTGTGTTTAACTTGGTTATCTGCTTAAGTAATGTAATTCTATTGTGGCATGTCAAAGGGCGTTTTCCCTCTATCTAATGTACAATATTCTTTCAACCCCCCATCTGGGGTCAGACCTGCATAAATACTGGGCATCTGGCCTTCAATAAATTGCATTCTGTTTTTACCTTCAATGTGGAGCCTGGTCTCATGTTTGAGGGGGGAATTAGCTGGGTTGTGAGTTGCTGATCTCACATTCAGGGCATCTTCCATCTGGTATTAACCCTTGGTATCCTGTGGCTACCATAACAGGACATATTTTTTTTACCCATAGACTAACATAGAACAGTCGCGCAATTTGGTATCCAATATACAGCGTAAGGACTTAGGCGCTCAGAATTCAGAGAATCTACTCCATTCTTATCTCGCCACAAATTGCAGGTGCAGTAACCCTTGCACTGACTAAAAAAGCAACATATCTCCCTGAAGGCCTAACAAACGCATGCACAATCACATACATATCACCCGCAAATCTCAAACAGTTAAACCTCTTCTAAGCATTTATTATTCTTGCCCCTGCAAGTGTGTCAAACCAATCACAAACAGCACAACCTCTCACCTGCTGCCTTAAAACACCGGTCAATGCACACCCTCATTAGCCACCATGTTTCCCCTGTTTTCTCTCCAATACCTAGAGAGACAGCATTGTGGGGCACAAGGGGTGCTGGAAGCCCTACAAGACCCTGTTGTGGAGGATATACCTGCTGCTGCTGTGGAGGATATACCTGATGATGATATAGTTACTGCTGAGGTCCCTGGTCATGGTGCTGTAGCTGTCCCTGCTCCTGCTGCTGCTGCTGTCCCTTCTCCTCCTGCTGCTGTCCCTGTTCCTGGTGCTGCCCCTGCTGATGTTGTTGCTGCAGCTGGTCATAGGCCAGCAGGGCCTATAAGATGTCAGCATCAGCAGAGTGGAAGAGCAAGGGCACCAAGGATACCCAGGGCTAGGGTCACCCTGTTTGGAATGACAGAAGGGGAGATCAGGGGAAAGTATTGCTTGACTTCTGCAAGCCTCATTGACCTATATGAGGTCTTGAAGGATGATATTGACCCTCAAGCGAATAGGAACCGAGCTCTGACTGGTATGCAGAAGTTTTTGTGTGTTGCACACTTCCTGGCATCCTGCTCATTCCAGTCAGCAGAGGGCCTTTGTGTCTGGCCTAGCGCAGTCCACCTTCTCCAGGCTCCTAGGGGAGGTTTTGACTGCTCTAGATAACCAGACACAGCGATACATTTATTTCCTCCGTACCCCCCAGGAATGGAACAGTCTTAAACAAGGCTTCTATCGACTGGAGGGTATTCCCAATGTCATTGGGGTAATTGATTGCACACATGTGTGTATTGTGGCCCCACATGAGGAGCCATTCCTCTATATTAACAGGAAAGGGTTTTACTCCATGAATTGCCAGATGGTCTGTGATACCACTCTGAAATTCACACATGTGTATGCAGGCTTTCCAGGTAGTGCCCATGATTCCTACATCCTGCGCCAGACCTCCTTATTACAGCTTTTTGATCCTGGAACACTCTCGGGAGGTTGGCTGCTTGGTGAGTATGCACTACCTTCATTCTGTCTGTATATTTCTACTAAAGGGACACTAAACACAAAATAATTATGTCATGTTTCAGATGTTAAACAGCATTACAATTTTCTTCTATTATCTAATTTGATTCATTCTTTAGATATCCTTTGTTTAAGAAATAGCAATGCACATAGATGAGCCATTCACATGAGGCATCGATGTGCAGCCACCAATCAGCAGCTAATGAGCATATCTAATATGCTTTTCAGCAAATGATATCAATAGAATGTAGCAAATTACATAATAGAAGTAAATTATAAAGTTGAATAAAATTGCAGGTTCTTTTTAACTCATGAAAGAAGAAATGTGTGTTTCATGTCCCTTTAAAGGGACAGTATACTATAAATAGTTTTTCACTTAAAAGGACATTTTCTTAAAATGGCATGTTCTATCTGAATCATGAAAATAGAATTTTGTCTAGACTAATCCTGGCATAAAAGTATATTGCTTACAATGCACCAATTTAATGTTTTTGTAAAATATATATTTTAAATGAAATCCATGTTATGTCCCTTTAAGCACATGATGAACCTGTAGTAATCATAATACATACGTTACATGACAGGTGACGCAGGGTACGGCTGAAGACCATGGCTGTTAACCCCCTTGACACACTCCCTTACAGCGCCACAACTCAGGTACCAGGAGGCCCACATACGTACCAGAAATGTCATAGAAAGGAGCTTTGGCCTACTCAAAACCAGATTCAGGTGTCTAGATTTGACAGACAGAGCTTTAAAGTATAACCCAACAAAGTGTGTTCCATTGTCAATGCATGTTGTATTCTACATAACATTGCTGTGGACACATGTATATTGGGGGACATAGAACCAGACCAAGATCAGCAGCTGGTTCCTGTACCTGAGGATGTGGACAGGGGGACACTGAGGGGGAATGAAGTGAGGGACTTTGTCATCCATGAATACTTCACCTGTAAGTTACTTGTTCATAAGTACAGTAATAAACTGTAACATTCACATGTATTATGATGTTTGACTGTACCTCACCAACCATTGCATTTGTATGTATCATGTCTTGCAGAATTACATACTGTGGATTTCCACTGCATGTAAGTGAAACTACTACATCCCACCCCCTTCCCTTAACCACCCTAATTACTGAAAATGTGTCATTTGTTTAATTCATGTTTAGGTCACTATAATTTATTGACTATTATTAAGAAGAATGAAAATGGATGTTTCTACCTTATGTTCACACCTTCTGCAAATACATTGTTATTTATATATATATACCCATGTGTCAATTTATATTGGATGTGAGAAACCTTGATTTACATCTTGTAAGTGAATATTACTATATGCACCCTTCATACACAACTATGTGATGTGGGTTATAGAACATGAATATGTCATAAACATGATAATCTCACCTGTTTTGTTTGGCTATTTCAACACAGGTCATATTATCATGTTTTAACAATATGAGTGGAAAAAAGACACACATCACATTGATATGTATGACAATTACATGGTAAATAACAAAGGACAATGTTTAGGATGAACTATAACATTATTTATTTTTCTTGGGCTTTTTGGATGAGGGAGCTGAGGTGCCTGTAGTGGATTGCCTTGTTCTCTTTGTTCTTGCAGATTCTGGTGTTTCTGCTGGTGTGCTGGCAACAGATGATAGGCTGGAGGTAGTGTCCTGCTGGTGTGTAAAGTGCTCAACCAACACACCCAAGAGTTGATTTTGTTCTCGCCATCTATTGTCCATCTGCATCTGCATATCAGACAGAATTCGCATCATCTGTGACTGGTTTTGAACACTTCCACTTAATGATGCTGCCATGTCCCTCTGCAGCTCTATGCTACGTTTGTGTAACCTCTCGTGGCTCCTGAAGAACCTCTCTTGGCTCCTGAAGAACTTCGCTTGGCTCCTGTGGAACCTCTCTTGGCCTCTTTGTATGCTCTCAGAGCTTGTTATGAGCCTCTTCTGGAGTGCAATGTATTCCTCACCCAGGGGAGAATACAATGCATCCACAGGCTCTTGAGCAGCAGGGCTTCTAGTTGCTTGAGGTGCAGGGTCACCTGCATCTGCTGGTTCTGGTGGGGCAGGTTCAGCTGCATCTGATGTTTCTGGTGGGGCAGGTTCAGCTGCATCTGCTGGTGCTTAAGTAGTTTCTGCTATATTTTAATCTGCAGATGGTGGAGCTCGCCCAAGTGATGAGGATGGTGGAACTCGCCCAAGTGATGAGGATGGTGGAGCTCTCATGGTTGATTGACAGTCCCACTGATGACAAGTGTGTGACCACTCAGCCTGTCCAGTTGGCACTTCTTGTGACATTGTCTGTGGTAAAAAGCCATGACTGCCATGAGATTGTGTTGGGGGGAGGGTTAAATACATGGACCCTTTGTGGCTGTCTTGGCTCCCCCTCAAAGCCAACAGTAGAATATTCCTCTGGCCAGGAATCTTGCCAGGGGTCATATGACAATGGTGGTGGCATCACTCCCGGGTCCTTAACTGAAGCCATCCAACCATGCTTGTGCCTGGGAACATGCTGTTCATGTGGTTGCCTGAAGACTGGTGGTGGTGGCGGCATGCCTGTTTGTATCCTCGTGACAGGAGGTTCTGTGGATGAGTCAAATGATGAGAGGGATTAGTACAGTCAGATATATGTCCATGTGGGCATACAATGTACATTGATACATGGTAGGGCCTATACTGATTCTCATGTAAAACTCTATAACATGCATGTGCACATTGTGATTTGTTCTATGAGGGATTTGAATATGCGCAGTATACAGGTAAGTGTTTCATACAATAGTTATGTGTACATGTCAATGATGGAAAAAATGTGTTCTTTAAGTGACACTACGGTCACACAATTTGCTTTATTGAGCTAAAAGTATTGTGATGGCTATAGTGTCCATTTACTGAAAACTCTACAAGTGGCTTGTGGCCTGTGTTACTCTGAGACATGTTAGTATTGCACTATTCCACCTCATATCATGAATTGCATTGTGTTATGTAGCTGTAATGTCAAGTATAATTTTCGATGTTTTTGTTAGTAGGCCAAATACCATGCTCCTCATCGTGTACATGTATATGTGATATTAAAGAATGTTATATCTCAAATACATATAATACTGGTGTGTGTGATGTTACTCACCAGCATGATGTGCTTTGGTTGCAGCCCCTGAGTCACCAGCCCCTGGAAGTCCACAGACTTCTGTGATACTCAGGGACCTGCATATCATCTCCTGCCAGGTGTTATACTCTATGTCCAGGGATGGACCACCACCTGTTCCCTTCTGGTGCATAGCTTCCTGCCCCATCTTTTTTTTGACCCACCTCTTGCAGTCATTCCAGCATTTTTTAAGGCCCTCAACAGTCCTCCTCTGCGGGGCCACACTGTTGATGGAATCCTCTACTGCCAACCATGCCATTTTTCGCTTTTTGGCAATTCCTTTGCCCTTCTCCTGCCCAAAGAGGGCACTGTAATTGTCCATGATAGCCTGGACAAGGGCAACATTTTCATCAAATGAGAAGTTGGGACATCTCAGCTTCTCATCCTCCATGGACACTTGGCTTCCTCCCTGTGATGTCCCTGGTGTGGGTTCCTCCCTATCCTCTCCCTCCTCCTTCTGTTCCCATGTATACCCTCTGTCCCTCTCCTAGATGTGCCTGCTCTCTGGGGCTCTTGGGCATCTCCCCTCCCATCATCCCTTCTGGCTCTCCCTCTCCCCACTCCACTTACTCCCTGATGGGGGGCCCACTGATCCTCCTGTCCTCTACTATACTCCTCTCCCTGCCACTCCTCTCCCCTCCTCCCCGCCTCCCTACCTCTCCCTGCCATCCTCACACTAAATCACACTACACACACTCACACTCACTCCCAGTTCAATCACACACAATCACAACCAAACACTCAGCCTATCACACTGTAAAATTCAAATAAAATGTGTGAGGTGTTAGAAAAAAAGTGTGGTGTATTTGTATATGTATGTATGCAAATAGTGTGCAATATGTAAAAATATGTGTAAGTGTACAAGCTTAATCAAACAACAATGCGACCTAACTAACTCCTCTGTTTGTGCCTCTCTCTCTACTCTGACTAATCCTCCACTTCAGTGTAGTGTGCTGTAGCTCAACGAACAATCCAAACACACTGAGGAAAATGGCGGCTGCGGATGGGTTTATATATGAATTTTGAATAGCGTAATTACGTGTCGCATTTATATTTGCGGTTAATTTTTATAAGTGTTAGCCTAATTTGCATAAAACTACTCTTTATTGACACTTTCCGTGGACAAAATACTGGCGTAAGTTACTTACGACGACTGAAATGTGTATTTGCGCACATTTCAGAAGATCGCCAGTTTGTCCTACTTACACCAATTTAGCATCTAATGGCGCAGTATATGTAATACCACGATGTGCAAGGTGAAATTACGTCCTGTGCAGGTTCCCACGCTTGCGCCAAAACCTGCGCAATATATGTGATCGCGCCCATAGTGCTTAATTCTATACCCTAGGCATAAATAACAAATGCCATTAAAATGGCTTAAAGAATATATATTTCAATCTTCTTGATGTGCCTTTGCATGGGTGTGGTTTGTGATAAGCCATTTTAAATTATAAACCAACCCAATACATCTGAAAATAGTTTTTAAACCCCTTAGTGCACTGACCATTTTTCCATTTGTTGACCGTTTCGGACCAAGGCTATTTTTACATTTCTGCAGTGTTTGTGTTTAGCTGTAATTTTCCTCTTACTCATTTACTGTACCCACACATATTATATAACGTTTTTCGGACTTTCTTAAGATACCATTATTTTCCTTATATCTTATAATTTACTATAAAAAAAATATAAAAATTTGATGAAAAAATAAAAAAAAACACTTTTTCTAACTTTGACCCCCAAAATCTGTTACACATCTACAACCACCAAAAACACCCATGCTAAATAGTTTCTACATTTTGTCCTGAGTTTAGAAATACCCAATGTTTATATGTTCTTTGCTTTTTTTGCAAGTTATTGGGCAATAAGTACAAGTAACACTTTGCTATTTCCAAACCATTTTCTTTTCAAAATTAGCATTAGTTACATTGGAACACTGTATCTGTCAGGTATCCCTGAATAACCCTTCACATGTATATATTTTTTAAAAGAAGACAACCTAAGGTATTAAACTTGGGGTATTTTGTCTCTTTTAATGCAACCATTTTATCACTAATGTATGCCAAAGTTTGAAAGAAAAAGTGGTGTTTTTTGGACAAAATAGTAATTTAAAAATACATTTACTGAGAATATTAAGGGTTACTGCCATAACACCTCAATATGTGTTCAGCAATGTCTCCTGAGTACAGTGATACCACCCATGTATATTCATGTCTGGTTGTCTGGGGGCTAAAAGGCTTTATTTTTAGGGGGCGCATTCCAGTTTTCCAACTTGGAATTTTCACATCTTTCATCATGCACCCATGTACTATTTGGTTCATTTCTGAAGCCGGCCAATGTAAGTTACCCCAATCAAACCATATATTTTTGAAAACTAGACACCTTAGGGTATTTGAAATGCTGGTATGTTAACACTTTACATGCATTAATTCAATGACTAGTCTTTGTCAAACTTTTGGGTAGTCATTTTTTGTGTTATTTTTCACACACATTGTACTTTAGGCATGGATTTTTAGTTCCTGTGATTTGTTTCTGCAAAAAACCCACCTCAATATGTGTTCAACAACATCTCGTGAGTACAGTGATACCTCCCATGAATAGGTTTGTCATGTTCTCAGGGGGCTTAAAGGCCTTAGTTTTAGGGGACGCATTCCAGTTTTCCAACTTGGAATCTTCACATCCGTCATCATGCACCCTTGTCCTATTTGGGTAATTTTTGAAGCCGGCCAATTTAATTTACCCCCATCAAACCATATATTTTTAAGAATTAGACACCCTAGGGTATTTGAAATGCAGGTATTTTAACACTTTCCTTGCACTAATTCAACCACCAGTCTTTGTCAAATGGTTGTTAGTCATTTTTTGTGTTATTTTTCACACACATTGTAGTTTAGGCATTGATTCTTAACCAAAGTACAACCTATCCTTTAAGGAAAGGCAGGTGTTGGAAGATTTGAATAAAAATAGAGATCTGGTCATAAGGGCTGCCGATAAAGGGGGCTCGGTTGTTGTTATGGACCGAGCAGCCTTTGTGAATTAAGCACTCAGACCACTCCAAGACCCTTGTAATTACAAGAGTATTGAGGGTGATCCTACCAGAATTTTTAAGAGGAAATTAAAAGACTTGGTAGATGACGGGGAACATGCTGGCTTCCTAGATACTGATACATGTGATTACTTATTGGTTGACAACCCGATTATTCCAGTTTTCAACCATCTCCCCAAAGTCCACAAATCCATAATCAATGTAACAGGAAGACCCATCGTAAGTTGTATAAGGTCCCTGACTGAACATCTGTCTGAATGTCTGGACTTAATTCTGCAGCCAATGGTTATGGATTTGTGGAGTTATGTAAAAGATTCAACTCACATTCTGAATCTGGTTTCTAATATAGTCTGGAATAAAGAATATAAATGGCTAACAATAGATGTAAAATTGTTGTATTCCTCCATACCCCATGAGATGGGCATTCAGGCATTAGCCTTCTACATGAGGAAGTACTATGGATGAAATCCGGATTTTTGTGAGTTCACCCTAAGGGTGACAAAATTCTTATTACAGCACAATTACTTTGAGTTCGAGGGGGTGTTCTACCTCCAGACGTGGATAAATTTGCCCCTTCTTATGCCAACCTATACATGGGTTGGTGGGAGCAGTGCCACATCTATGGAGGTGGAAACCCCTTCGGCTCAAGTATTGTGCTGTATAAAAGGTTCATTGATGATCTGCTGATCATCTGGTGTGGTGATCAGGATGAGACCTTTTTGGATTATATGAACTCAAATAATCTGAACCTGAGTTTTACCCATAAATGGAATGGGGAACAGATCAATTATTTGGACATGACTTTATCAGGAAGACATGGCGAAGCAGTAGCAACAAATGTATACAGAAAACCAATTTCTGGCAATACGCTACTGCATGCCAGAAGTAACCATCCAAGGAGTGTCTTCAAGGGAGTGGCCAAAGGCCAATTTACTCATCTGAAAAGAAATTGTTCAGACCAAAAGACCTATAAACAACAGGCTACAGGTCTATCCAAGCGCCTGAAAGAAAGGGGCTACGATAATAAAACAATTAAGGAAGCCTTTAACACAGTAGAAGGTTTGGAAAGAGCAGATTTGCTGATGCCCAAACAAGTGTTGGGATCAAAAACACAAATGGATGGCCAAGATAACATTATGTTCATTACGGATTATTCCGAGCAATATAATGAAATCTGTAAAATTATAAGGAAACATATCCCTCTCTTAAGGGCTGATGATGCGCTAGCAAACTTGACAGCGGCAAATTGTAAATTTGCGTATAAGAGAGGAAAAACAATTGGCTATGTAATTGCACCAACTAAGCTACCCCAGACGAAGAGGATAGAATCATCCTGGCTAACCGTGCATGGCATGTTCCGTTGCCACAATAGATTGTGTGTGGCATGCGCGAAAGTGGACACGGAAGATTATTTCAGGTCCACTGTGACGGGACAGGTTTTTAAAAAATTATCTTGCCTTAATTGCAGATCTATATTTGTGATTTATTTAATAACATGCACCATTTGTGAAAAACAGTATGTGGGCTTAACCACAAGAGAGATAATGTCCTGAATCAGGGAGCATCTCTCAACTATTAAAAAAGGAACAGCTAGTACCCCACTAGTGCAGCATTTTGCGCAAAGTCACAACAAAAGCTCTGATTCCTTCAGCTGGACATGTATTGAGAAAATTACTCTTCCAGAAAGACGGGGTGATCGTGAAGCTCTCCTGGGTAAAAGAGAAGTTTTCTGGATTTTTAAGTTGAAAACCAGATACCCAGGAGGGCTTAACTCAGACTACGATCTGATAAATTTTTGGCAGTGAATAAGTTGATAACTGTCCAAGAGAGATGGTACTTTTATGACATTCACAAAATATTTAAAAAAGCACTAAATATAGTGCTTTAAATATTTTTAAAGTAGTAACCCTGTGCTGAGAAATTCCACCCATGTATTGGGCTCCTTGCATCCAACACTTCACATTTATAATCGGTTTCCTTTTATAGTTTGAGTCTAAACTCAGATTGAATTCTTATAGTCTAGATTACTTGATCAAAATAAACTTTGAAGAAATTGGTAATTTAGCATAACAGCAAGAACACCCCAAGTTCTGGCAGAATAAAAATAAACCTTAGGCTATAACAGTTTATGTAGGGGAACAATGAACCTGCCCAATTTTTAACAAAATTTGTTATATCACATCCTACACCTTAATAAAGGACAGATGAGTTTAGCACTTATAAAAGAAACGAGTACATGGTATATGAATAGAGCCCAAAGTATACACGCTATTTCGCTAGGTGTAATGTCAACCTCACTTTCTCTCAGTTTAGGCTAGACTTGCCCCAAGGTAAATTTATTGTAGCCTCAAAGAGGTCATAATTCTTAGACATGAGGTAATAGAACAAAGTGAGACCCTTTACAAGATTGTTTAATATACAAACATACAGATACTTTATTAATAATATTACACTGATTTAATTACATAAGTATTTTTGTTTCTTTTGTTTCTATTGTAAATAGGTTCTTTTGCAGACAGTATTTAGTGTTACGAAATAGTTAACAGTGGATTGTGGTATCAATTAAGCAATTAATAGACAACCAATTAGAAGTAGCATATTTCCTTTAAATAGCTAAGACTCAGGATTAGAGGCTAGCAGCTACGACTACGGCAACAGCCGAAACGTGTCAGCTAGTGCTTCTAATGCTGACTTCTTTGTCACTGTCTATGGTCTGTGTGACAGGCATGTTTTACTTTATGAAGAAATAAAGAAATCACATTTTTACAAATCGTTTCCTGGCTGGTGCTCCTTTTTCTTGTTCTTAGTTCCTGTTATTTTTTACTGCAAATAAACACCTCAATATATGTTCAACAACATCTCCCGAGTACAGTGATACCACCCATGAATAGTTTTGCAGGGTTTTCAGGGGGCTAAAAGGCCTTATTTTTAGGGGGCACATTCCAATTTTCCAACATGGAATCTGCCATCATGCACCCATGTCCTATTTGGGACATTTCTGAAGCCAGCCAATGTAATTTACCCCATCAAACCATATATTTTTAAGAAGTAGACACCCTAGGGTATTTGAAAAGCTGGTATTTTAACACTTTCCATGTACTAATTCAATCACCAGTCTTTGTCGAACTTTTGGGAAGTCATTTTTATGTGTTAATTTTCACACACATTGCACTTTAGGCATGGATTCTTAGTTCCTGTTATGTGTTACTGCAAAAAAAAAAAAAATACTTTAATATGTGCTCAACAACATCTCCTGAGTACAGTGATACCACCCATATATAGGTTTATTGGGTTCTCATGGGGCTAAAAGGCATTATGTTTAGGGGGAGCATTCCAGTTTTCCAACTTGGAATTTTCACATCTGTCATCATGCACGCATGTCCTATTTGGGAAATTTCTAAAGCCGGCCAATGTAATTTACCCCATCAAACCATATATTTTTGAAAAGTAGACACACTAGGGTATTCGAAATGCTGGTATTTTAACACTTTCTATGCAATAATTCAACCAACAGTCTTTGTCGAACTTTTGGGTAGTAATTTTTGTGTGTTATTTTTCACACACATTGCATTTTAGGCATGGATTCTTAGTTTCTGTTATTTGTTACTGTAAAAAACACCTTAATATGTGTTTAACAACATCTCCTGAGTACAGTGATAGCACCCATATATAGGTTTGTTGGGTTCTCAGGGGGGCTAAAAGGCCTTATTTTTAGGAGGCGCATTCCAGTTTTCTAACTTGGAATTTTCACATGTCATCATGCACTCATGTCCTATTTTGGACATTTCTGAAGCCAGCCAATCCAATTTACCCCATCAAATCATATATTTTTGAAAAATAGACAAAAAAAATTTGAATTTTAACACTTTCCATGCACTAATTCAACCACCAGTCTTTGTTGAACCTTTGGGTAGTCATTTTTTGTGTTATTTTTCACACATTGCACTTCAGGCTTGGATTCTTAGTTCTTGTTATGTGTTACTGCAAAAAAAAAAACACTTCAATATGTGTTCAACATCATCTCCTTACAACAGTGACATCACCCATGAATAGGTTTGTTTCTCAGGGGACTAAAATGCCTTATCTTTAGGGGGCGCATTTGCACATCTGTCATCATGCACCCATGTCCTATTTGGTCATTTCTGAAGCCGGCCAATGTAATTTACCCCCATCAAATCATATATTTTTGAAAAGTAGATAGCCTAGGGTATTTGAAATGTTGGTATTTTAACTTTTTCCATGCACTAATTCATCCATCAGTCTTTGTCGAACTTTTGGGTAGTCATTTTATTGTGTTATTTTTCACATGCATTGTACTTTAGGCATGGATTCTTAGTTCCTGTTATGTGTTAATGCAAAAATACACCTCAATATGTGTTCAACAACATCTCCTGAGTACAGTGATACCACCCATGAATATGTTTGTTAGGTTTTCAGGGGGCTAAAAGGCCTTATTTTTAGGGGGCGTATTCCAGTTTTCCAACTTGGAATTTTCACATCTGTCATCATTAGATACCTAAAATGCGAACCTAAAATGTACTAACACCTGGACTGTGGCATGCCGGAGGGGGATCCATGGCAAAACTCCCATGGAAAATTACATAGTTGATGCAGAGTCTGTTTTTAATCCATAAAGGGCATAAATCACCTAAAATTCCTAAATTGTTTGGAATAACGTGCTTTAAAACATCAGGTATGATGTTGTATCGTTCAGGTAGTGTAAGGGTTACGCCCGCTTCACAGTGACAGACCAAACTCCCCATTTAACGCACAGGCTGGCAGTGGCAGGCTGGCCTGGCAACTGGAATTAGATTACACTAGCAGACTGATGTAAACATTTTTTAAATTTACACTAATGTTACACCAGATATGAGTGGTGGCACTGAGCGAGTAGGCACAGTATATGCTGTGAGCCTGACACACAGGCTGGCAGTGGCAGGCAGGCAACTGCTATTAGATTACACTAGCAGACTGATGTAAAAGTTTTTTTTTTTAAATTTACACTACTGTTACACCAGATATGACTGGTGGTGGCACTGAGCAAGTAGGCACAGTATATGCTGTGAGCCTGACACACAAGCTGGCAGTGGCAGGCTGGCCTGGCAACTGAAATTAGATTACACTAGCAGACTGATGTAAAAGTTTTTTTTTTTAATTTACACTAATGTTACACCAGATATGAGTGGTGGCACTGAGCAAGTAGGCACAGTATATGCTGTGAGCCTGACACACAGGCTGGCAGTGGCAGGCAGGCAGGCAACTGCTATTAGATTACACTAGCAGACTGATGTTAAAGTTTTTTTTTAAAATTTACACTACTGTTACATCAGATATGACTGGTGGTGGTACTGAGCAAGTAGGCACAGTATATGCTGTGAGCCTGACACACAGGCTGGCAGTGGCAGGCTGGCCTGGCAACTGAAATTAGATTACACTAGCAGACTGATGTAAAAGTTTTTTTTTAAATTTACACTAATGTTACACCAGATATGAGTGGTGGCACTGAGCGAGTAGGCACATTATATGCTGTGAGCCTGACACACAGGCTGGCAGTGGCAGGCTGGTCTGGCAACTGAAATTAGATTACACTAGCAGACTGATGTAAAAGTTTTTTTTTTTAATTTACACTAATGTTACACCAGATATGAGTGGTGGCACTGAGCAAGTAGGCACAGTATATGCTGTGAGCCTGATACACAGGCTGGCAGTGGCAGGCAGGCAACTGCTATTAGATTACACTAGCAGACTGATGTAAAAGTTTTTTTTTTAAATTTACACTACTGTTACACCAGATATGACTGGTGGTAGCACTGAGCAAGTAGGCACAGTATATGCTGTGAGCCTGACACACAGGCTGGCAGTGGCAGGCTGGCCTGGCAACTGAAATTAGATTACACTAGCAGACTGATGTAAAAGTTTTTTTTTTTTTTAATTTACACTAATGTTACACCAGATATGAGTGGTGGCACTGAGCGAGTAGGCACATTATATGCTGTGAGCCTGACACACAGGCTGGCAGTGGCAGGCAGGCAACTGCTATTAGATTACACTAGCAGACTGATGTAAACGTTTTTTTTTTTTTAATTTACACTACTGTTACACCAGATATGATTGGTGGTGGCACTGAGCAAGTAGGCACAGTATATGCTGTGAGCCTGACACACAGGCTGGCAGTGGCAGGCTGGTCTGGCAACTGAAATTAGATTACACTAGCAGACTGATGTAAAAGTTTTTTTTTTAAAATTTACACTAATGTTACACCAGATGTGACTGGTGGCACTGAGCAAGTAGGCACAGTATATGCTGTGAGCCTGACACACAGGCTGGCAGTGGCAGGCAAGCAACTACTATTAGATAACACTAGCAGACTGATTTAAAAGTTTTTTTTTTTTAAATTTACAGTAATGTTACACCAGATATGACTGGTGGTGGCACTGAGCAAGTAGGCACAGTATATGCTGTGAGCCTGACACACAGGCTGGCAGTGGCAGGCTGGCCTGGCAACTGAAATTAGATTACACTAGCAGACTGATGTAAAAGTTTTTTTTAAAAAATTTACACTAATGTTACACCAGATATGACTGGTGGTGGCACTGAGCAAGTAGGCACAGTATATGCTGTGAGCCTGACACACGCTGACAGGCAGGCAAATGCAATTAGATTACAAAGAAAGAAAGAAAATGATGTTCTAGCCCTAAAAAGGGCTTTTTGGGGTGCTGTCCTTACAGCAGAGATCAGATGAGTCCTTCAGGACTGTAGTGGACACTGAATACACTAGCCTAGCTATCGATTTCCCTATTAAATTAGCAGCAGCTACACTGTCCCTCCTCTCACTAGCAATGCAGCTTCCGAATGAATCTAACATGGCTGCTGTCCATGAGGTGTAAGGGTCTGGGAGGGAGGGTCTGCTGCTGATTGGCTGGAATGTGCCTGCTGACTGTGAGATACAGGGTCAAAGTTTAGGCAATGATGAAGAATAGGGGGCGGATTGAACATTGCATATGTTTGCCCGTCGCTGCGAACGCGAACAAACTATGTTCGCCGGGAACTGTTCTCTGGCGAACTGTTCGCGACATCACTAGTCATCATGCACCCATGTCCTATTTGGGACATTTCTGAAGCCGAACAATATAATTTACCCCCATTAAACCAAATATTTTTGAAAAGTAGACACCGTATGGTATTTGAAATGCTGGTATTTTAACACTTTTCATGCACTAATTCAACCACCAGTCTTTGTCAAACTTTTGTGTAGTCATTTTTATGTGTTATTTTTCACACACATTGTACTTTAGGCATGAATTCTTAGTTCCTGTTATGTGTTAATGCAATAAAAACACCTCAACATGTGTTCAACAACATCTCCTGAGTAGTTATACCACCCATAAATAATTTTTTTGGGGGTTCTCAGGGGTTAAAAGGCCCTATTTTTAGGGGGTGCATTCCATTTTTCCAACATGGAATTTTCACATCTGTCATCATGTACCCATGTCCTATTTGGGACATTTCTGAAGCCGGCCAATATAATTTACCCCCATTAAACCATATATTTTTTAAAAGTAGACACCCTAGGGTATTTGAAATGCTGGTATTTTAACACTTTCCATGCACTAATTCAACCACCAGTCTTTGTCAAACTTTTGGGTAGGTATTTTTTTGTGTTATTTTTTAAACACTATGGCCCAGATTACGAGTTTTGCGTTAAAGGCTATGCGGTGCTAATGAGCAGTTTTCTCTCACCGCTCACTTACCTGCAGTGCTGGTATTACGAGTTTTCGTCGTTAAAAGACTAGAAGTGAGCGTTGAGCAAAATTTGGCTCATTACCGCACTCCAATACCAGCGCTGCTTAAGTCAGCAGTGAGCTGGTGTAACGTGCTCGTGCACGATTTCCCCAAAGGAATCAACGGGGAATCTGGCTGAATAAAGTCTAACACCTGCCAAAAAGCAGCGTAAAACTCAGTAACGCAGCCCCATTCATTCCTAAGGGGAAATAAAAGCACCCTAACATGAACCCTGAGTCTAAACACCCCTAATCTTACACTTAATAACCCCTAATCTGCCACCCCCAACATCGAGGACACCTACATTATAATTATTAACCCCTAATCTGTCACTCCGGACACCGCCGCCACCTACATTATATGTATTAACTACTAATCTGCTGCCCCCAACATCACCGACACCTACATACTATTTATTAACCCCCTAATCTGCCGCCGCCAATGTCGCCGCCACCTACCTACACTTATTAACCCCTAATCTGCAGCCCCCAACGTCACCGCCACTATAATAAACATATTAACCCCTAAACCACCTCACTCCCGCCTCGCAAACATTAGTTAAATATTATTAACCCCTAATCTGCCGGCCCTAAGATCACCGCCACCTACCTACATTTATTAACCCCTAATCTGCCGCCCCCAACGTTGCCGCCACTATATTAAAGTTATTAACCCCTAATTTTAACCCTAAACCTAACACCCCCTAACTTAAATATAATTTAAATAAATCTAAATAAATATTCCTATCATTAACTAAATTATTCCTATTTAAAACTAAATACTTACCTGTAAAATAAACCTTAAGCTAGCTACAATATAACTAATAGTTTCATTGTAGCTAGCTTAGGATTTATTTTTATTTTACAGGCAAGTTTATATTTAATAACTATTTAACTATTTAATAACTACCTAGCTAAAATGAAGACAAATTTACCTGTAAAATAAAACCTAACCTAAGTTACACTAACACCTAACACTACTCTATAATTGAATAAATTACCTACATTTTTACCTAAATTAAATTAAATTAGCTCAAGTACAAAACCCCCCCACTAAATTACAGAAAATAATAAACAAATTACAGAAATTTAAACTAATTACACCTAATCTAATAGCCCTATTAAAATAAAACCCCCCCCCCCAAAATAAAAAAACCCTAGCCTAAACTAAACTACCAATATCCCTTAAAAGGGCCTTTTGTGGGGCATTGCCCCAAAGTTATCAGCTCTTTTACCTGTAAAAAAAAATACAAACAACCCCCAACAGTAAAACCCACCACCCACACAACCAACCCCCTAAATAAAATACTATCTAAAAAAACGGAATTAAGGTAGAAAAAATCCTATTGGCTGATGCAATCAGCCAATAGGATTTAAGTTCAATCCTATTGGCTGATCCAATCAGCCAATAGGATTGAGCTTGCATTCTATTGGCTGTTCCAATCAGCCAAAATAATGCAAATTCAATCCTATTGGCTGAAAGGATTAAATTTTGTACCAGACCCTTGTCTTCTGCATAATTAGGTAGGGCGGCAGAAGCTGATCTGCCAGATCAACCCCACCCATATGCCGGTTATAAGCCTTGAGGCACACTGGCTTCCTTATGATCTCAGCTCTGCCATGTACAGAGACCTCCACAGTCCTCTCTGTGTGGATGGTGGTCTCTGTACTTAACTGCCAACAGCTCCTCTTGACACAGAGCTGAGGTCTCCCCCCTTCATAGCCGGGTGCGTGCAAGTTGTCCTAGGAAACCTGTGCGTTCTTTTTAATTGTACCTTAAGCTACTGTATCAAAGCAATACAGTAGCTTGAACAAAAGGACACTAGTATAGGTATGATCTAAATACAAGTGGTACCCTTTGTTCATTAGGGGTAATATCATGTCCCAGACAATCTTGCCAGTGGTTCCCATATGTTCTGGGAAACCTGGAGGGTGAAGATGGCTATCCTTTCCCTCATACACCCAGAAGGCCTAAGAAATGCACAGATAGCAAAAAAGCACAGGTATGCTACTGCCAATGATTTAAAGTGATCATTGGCAAGCTAGGGGTTAATGGCTCCAAAAATTAAATTAAACTAGCTAAATGGCTCTGAAAAGAGCCTTTGGGTCTCACAAAACAATGACTAAAAAAGTAAACCCCTCAAAAAATTGCACAGACAGCAAAAAAGTGCAGCTATGCTAATGCCAGTGATTTATAGTGATTACTGGCAAGCTAGGGGTTAATGGCTCTGAAAAGAACCTTTGGGTCTCACAATCTTCAAGAAATATATTAGATACATGTATCTCTCCTAAACACAGATATCTCTCTCTCTCCCACAAAAATGCAAGTGAGGAAAGGGAGGGAGATCCACACTGGTCAGCGTCAATATTTACAAATATTGACATGATCAGACAAATTGGATATTTTGTTATCATTGTTTTTATAGTGGCAAGCTCAGATTGGATGACCCTAACCTGCCCCTATGATGAGGCAGGCTGGGGACACCACAGAGGCCCCATGATGCACTGGGTATCACCATCTTTGAAGCCTCATTGGGGTGGGGGAGGGGGGCTATATGGGGATTTTATTTGATATAAAATACATTTTTTTTTTTTTTTTTATTAGTAACTAAGTGCCTCGACCCACCGAGGCACTCTGCACACAAGCAGAGCATTGGAAGCCTGTCCGATCACTTCTGATGCTCTGCTAGACTGCCGAGCTCCATGTGGAGCAAAACCGGAAGTGATCACTCGTGGGGAGTGATCAATCCGGGTCCCGGCAGTCTGGAACAGTATTGCAGAATGCCTCGACATCGATACTGGCTGGAAGCGATCGAGATCCCTTCCAGTGCTCAAATTAGCTGATGACGTACAGGGTACGTCCTTGGTCGTTAACAATCGTTTTTTGTAGGACGTACCCTGTATGTCGTCGGGGGTCAATGTTTATTTTTTTCAAATTAGTTTAAAATACATTCTTAACATTTCAAACCCTATTCTAAAAAGCCTTTCTAGTATTTTTTTTACTAATTTTTTTTAAAACTTTACTTTCTTGAAAGAATATTTAGATTATTGCAGCACAGCACATCTAGGTCAAGATTACATATACGGCGTAGGTTTCAGCGCAACTGCTGAAACCCATGCTACCCGTTAATTCACACCTCGCACATCGGGTGAATCACATGTACGGTGCTGGCAAATTATATACTGCCACATTTTTATGCAGCGCCGTATGTGTGATCGCTACATCTGCCTAAAAATAGCTGATGCCGACTTTTGCGGGTGACTGCATATGTGATCAAGCCCCTAGACTTTTTGCCATTGTATGTCATGGTTTACAGTGTTCTCTTATCTCTTACATTCAGATTTCAACAAGTATTCTGATTCTTAAAATAATATAAAAATTACACTTTTAAATATGTTTACAAAAATGTTAACATATGAAAGTTTATTCATTATTGAAATTAATTGTTAGGATGCTAGAATATTAATAAGTACTGTCACAAAATGATAATGAAAGAGATAATTGTGCAAATCAGGGATTTAGCTTGCTTAAAATAAGAATATTGAGTGAATATGTCTTTAATTATGTATGGTAAAAAATTGCCATTATACTTTCTCTCAGTAGTTGTCCCAAGAGCTTATATGATACCAGATCGGTGTGAGGTGTCAGATATATTGGCATTTATAAATCAGAGATGTTAATGAAATGATGGTTCCTATAAGTTACTGTTATCTTAAGGAAAGTTAAGTATAGGTTGTGCTCCATGGTAGATATAATATTTGGTGACATATGAAAGAAAAAATAATGTAATTGGTCGACCGCCCAGCCACTGGACAGAGGACACCAGCCGAGCCCCACTATTGTATACATATATATATATATATATATATATATATATATATATATATATATATATATTCGTTTAGCCTCAAATGCTTTGAATGTCATCAAAAACTGGCATCTGCTTAAGAGCTGCCCATTACATCTGTTATAAAAATATTATTTCTAATCAAACAATACACACTTAACTATAAACTAGATGGTCAGCTATATAAACATTTATGCATCAACATTTAAAGGATTAGCTGTCATATTTTAACTGTAACAGGTATTTATACGGTTAGATTTTGAGTAGGACCAATCTGTTGCTGTCCCTTTGCCTTTTCTGAGTGGCAATCCCTGGTAGAGTGCTGCGTGAAGGATATATCATAATAAAGTCCCTGGGCAATGATATAATCGTGCCTTGTATAGGTGGTAACCCCATTTTCATTCTGACGTAGTCCCAATAATAGAAACATATGCTTGACACTGGAGGAATCGTTGATCGTTATTGTGGTTTGCATGTTAGTCCCTTTGAGGAAAGATCCAAAGGATGTTGAAGCATCCCTTGTGAAATAAACCCACAATCTGCAAGTCGGGAGGTAGATGAGGTGCGACGCATAATGTTAGGTAGCCGACCAGACCACTTGTGTTATGCAGAGTAAGCATTAATGTTCCAAGTGAGTCAGCTTGTTCCCATATCAAAGCTAATCTATTTTGGGGTGAGGAATTTGGTTAAATTTTTTTTTCTTCTCATGAGATCCACAATTTGTTTGGATGATGTTGCATATTTTGTGTATGCATCTCATACACAAAATATATATATTAATAAGTACTGTCACAAAATGGTAATGAAAGAGTTAATTGTGCAAATCAGGGATTTAGCTTGCTTAAAATAAGAATATTGAGTGAATATGTCTTTAATTATGTATGGTAAAAAATTGCCATTATACTTTCTCTCAGTAGTTGTCCCAAGAGCTTATATGATACCAGATAGGTGTGAGGTGTCAGATATATTGGCATTTATAAATCAGAGATGTTAATGAAATGATGGTTCCTATAAGTTACTGTTATCTTAAGGAAAGTTAAGTATAGGACGTGCTCCATGGTAGATATAATATTTGGTGACATATGAAAGAAAAAATAATGTAATTGGTCGACCGCCCAGCCACTGGACAGAGGACACCAGCCGAGCCCCACTATTGTATATATATATATATATATATATATATATATATATATATATATATATATATATATATATATCCTATATTATAAAAGGCCAAGTGTTTGTCTGAAGCCGTCATGCGCAGTAGAGACAAACACTTGGCCTTGAGATAGGGAGCGCGAGGTACACAGCATACAAGCAGCTGTGAGATAGGGAGCGCGAGCTACTCAACAGCTGTGAGGTCTGCTGCGTGAGAAGCTGCAACGCGCTCCCCAGACCTCACAGCTGTTTGTGGCCGACGGGAGCGTCGCAAGGGGCGTGGCCAGGCATCGCGAGGCGCGTGGCCGGACGGGTGTTGCCGCGATGGGGCGTGGCCGGGCGGGGTCCCGCGAAGACAGAGCCAGAGAGGGAGCAGGAGGGGGGGAGAGAGCCAAAGAGAAGGGGGGGGGCAGAGAGCCAAAGAGAAGGGGGGGGGCAGAGAGCCAAAAAGAAGGTGGGGGGCAGAGAGTCAAAGAGAAGGGGGGTCCAAAGAGAAGGGGGGGTGCAAAGAGAAGGGGGGGGGCAAAGAGAAGGGGGGGGGGCAAAGAGAAGGGGGGGCAGAGAGCCAAAGAGAAGGGGGGGGGGGGCAGAGAGCCAAAGAGAAGGGGGGGGCAGAGAGCCAAAGAGAAGGGGGGGGCAGAGAGCCAAAGAGAAGGGGGGGGCAGAGAGCCAAAGAGAAGGGGGTGGCAGAGAGCCAAAGAGAAGGGGGGGGCAGAGAGAAAAAGAGAAAGGGGGGGCAGAGAGCCAAAGAGAAGGGGGGGCAGAGAGCCAAAGAGAAGGGCGGGGGGCAGAGAGCCAAAGAGAAGGGGGGGGCAGAGAGCCAAAGAGAAGGGGGGGCAGAGAGCCAAAGAGAAGGGGGGGGGCAGAGAGCCAAAGAGAAGGGGGGGGCAGAGAGCCAAAGAGAAGGTGGGGGGGGGCAGAGAGCCAAAGAGAAGGGGGGGGCAGAGAGCCAAAGAGAAGGGGGGGGCAGCGAGCCAAAGAGAAGGGGGGGGCAGAGAGCCAAAGAGAAGGGGGGGAGAGCCAAAGAGGGGGGAGAGAGAGAGCCAAAGAGGAAAAAGAGCCAAAAAGGAGAGAGAGCCAAAGAGGGGGGAGAGAGAGCAAAAGAGGGGGGGGGGGGAGAGAGCCAAAGGGGGGGGGAGAGAGCTAAAGGGGGGGAGAGCCAAAGAGGAGGGAGAGAGAGAGCCAAAGAGGAAAGAGAGCCAAAGAGGAGAGCAAAAGAAGGGAGAGAGACAAAGAGGGGGGAGAGAGAGCCAAAGAGGGGGGGCAGAGCCAAAGAGGGGGGGAGAGAGCCAAAGAGGGGGGGAGAGCGCCAAAGAGGGGGGAGAGAACAAAAGAGGGGGGAGAGAGCCAAAGAGGGGAGAGCAAAAGAGGGGGGGGGGAGAGCCAAAGGGGAGGGGAGAGCCAAAGAGGGGGGAGAGAGAGAGCCAAAGAGGAGAGAGAGCCAAAGAGGGGGGAGAGAGAGCCAAAGAGGGGGAGAGAGAGCCAAAGGGGGGGGGGGGAGAGAGAGCCAAAGGGGGGGAGCCAAAGAGGGGGGAGAGAGAGAGCCAAAGAGGAGAGAGAGCAAAAGAGGGGAGAGAGCCAAAGAGGGGGGGGAGAGCCAAAGAGGGGGGGGGAGCCAAAGAGGGGGGGGAGAGCCAAAGAGGGTGGAGGAGAGCCAAAGGGGGGGGAGAGCCAAAGAGGGGAGAGAGAGCAAAAGAAAGGATGGAGAGAGCCAAAGAGGGGAGAGAGAGAGCAAAAGAGGGGAGAGAGAGAGCAAAGGAGAGGGGGGAGAGAAAGCAAAAGAGAGGGGGGAAAGAAAGCAAAAGAGAGGGGGGAAGAGAGAGCAAAAGAGAGGGGGGAGAGAGCAAGTAATGGGACCGCTGTTCTGAAAAAAATGGCCCGTGTACACGGGCATTAGTACTAGTATATATATATTCGTTTAGCCTCAAATGCTTTGAATGTCATAAAAAACTGGCATCTGCTTAAGAGCTGCCCATTACATCTGTTAAAAGATCTTGAAAAAGGCTGTCCAGCCGAAACGCGTTGATACCAGAGCACACCTGCATATGATCTGAGAAGACAAAGAGAATACCAGCTATACCTTGTTGAAATATTCAAGTTCCCACTTAGCGGCATATATTTAACCGCAAAGATCACATTGATAACTAGAATTCCTTTTTCTACTTATCCTACAAACTTTCTACTTATCCCACAACCACATTTCAGTACCCAGATCGGTCACTGACCGACATCTAAGAAACCTGTGAACAACGGACCGGAGAGGCACTCAAATATTCCACATTAGTAGGTAATCCAACAACCATACCATAGTGATCGGTCACTGACCGACAGACAAGCCACAGAAATGAAAAACCGGAGATACTTAAAAAACATCAGGAAACGGTTAGCACCTAACCGCAACGAAGATCCCACCAAGAAACCCTTAAGAGCACGATCGGTCACTGACCGACAAAGGACAAGATAACAGAGCGGCCACGGCAACTACACAAGCATTCATATAAAAGTGAATTTTCTCGCAGCAAACAAATAAGCCCACCTAACAAGAGGAAACCAAAGAGGCATTTATTTAACCGCCAGCAGCTCATATAGAACTGCCACCAGCTTAATCTAGAAACCTAAGCAAATCATTGGCATAGCGGCGTTTATTTAACCGCAATCATCTCACAAAAGTGAAATCAAACAGATACACTTCAAGGTACTAATTTGTATACATATATCACAGTGTGATAAAAATCGCACCAACATACCTCTACATTTGATATATAGTTGCCTAAAATAAGATCTCAATTGCACAGTTGAACTTGAAACAAAGTATCCTATATGAACTATACAGCAACTATTGTCTTATCCACTATAAAATTGTATTTACAAACATTTTGTTAGAAATTACAACTTGTGATAAACCTATAACTGTATAAATTGCAAGATTTCAATGATATTATTTGAATTTAATTTTTTATATATTTATATATATTTTTTTAGAAAATTACGTACATTTTTATACATAGAGACACCGGTGTCATTTTTTAAACTTTGAAGGAATTTGTATTAATTTTTGTTTAATTGTACTTTTAGCATCACTAGTATTGGGTAAATTTACCATAATCAAATAAAGGATCATATTTATTTCTTAAACAAGTTTCGACATCCAATTTTTTTCCAAAAGAGAATATAAACTAGTACTCATCAAAACATTAACATATATTGAGCCCACATATTATCACACATATTTACAGTAAGACACATTGGGAATAGCAACTTGGTTTGCGCCACCTACTACAACTAACTGTTATCCGGGCCTCACTATGTGAAGCTAGTAAAAGCACTTCTTATCCTTGGAATTTGTTGTAAAATATGCTCAATAATCTTTGTATTATTAAAAACTTCTTTGGAGCTCTTAGATGTGCGTCTGCTCAGGAACGCTGCTTGGACATGCCCCCCATTTGTAATTATTTTTAATGTGCTAACATATTCAACTGTCCTTTACTATGATGTAATTAAATGCTTCTTTAAATTAAAATAGGTCATAACAGGCTGAGGTCCCTATTCCTAATGAAATCGACAATTTATGGGGCTAATAAAAACAAAACTAAGTCAAAACAAGTTGAAGGCCTTGTTACTGTTGTCTGAGATTAAGTTTAGAGGTACTACAGAGTATATTCAGAAGGTGAAAAATTACATAGCTGGAACATGGGCAGATTTGTAGATGGTGGTAAGGTGATTATGAATTAAAATATATAGGGCACTATTTATCAAGCAGCAGGGGGGGTTAGGAATCCTTTCTGAGCAGGCTCATTCATGTGATTCAGCTGACCTTCGCTTGTAAACTTGTCCACCACCTCAAAGGTGGCGTAGTTAAAACAGCTCAAACATTTTCATTCTGGGTAATTGATAGACCCTGATCTTGAATGATTGGTCACATGAGTGCAAGGGGTGGAGCTGCAGAAGGATTTTATTGAGCAATTTTAAATGATGATAAAAGGCTGCAGCATTTATTCCTCCCTAACCATAATCACAGGTGAACCTGTTACCTACTAAGATTCCTTTCAGAATCCAAATTTTGGAACATTTAATAAACGGGGCCATAAAGGTGAGCTATGTTAGAAAGGCCTTTGTAGATATGCTCAGGTTTGCTGCTTTACAATTGTAAAGTTATTATATGGTAATATTATATTCTTAAAATTATATATGCTTAAAATGACTTAATACTAATGCCCAAATCACTTGAAAGTGATGCAGCATGACTGTAAAAAGCTGACAAGAAAATATCACCTGAACATCTCTATGTAAAAAGGAAAATATTTTACCTCAAAATGTCTTCAGGGTACAAGAGTGAGTGCTCTGGTAACAGTTATACTTCAGCTACTGTCCAGCTGCAAGTTGCATAAAACAAAAACAAAAAACAATAGCCAATCAGCATCACCAGTGCTGAGGATATGCATTGCTTTGCTGTGATTTCATGAGATTTAATTGTAAACTTTCTTAAACTGAATAGGGAAATAACATGTGCCATAACTGTGCCAGCACATGCCAGATGCACGCTCCCTTGAAAGTCCTGGGACTAAAGTCCCTTTATAATTTGGTGTGAATACTTTTTTACATAGAGATGTTCAGGTGATAAATTCTAGTCAACTTTTTACAGCTATGCTGCATCACTTTCAAATGCTTCAACATTTGGATATCATATACCTTTAAATAAGTGTGTTTGCTTCCCAGTGCCTACGGATATGGCTTGAGCAAAATGGGAATTAGCATGGTGTTCTCTGAAACCATGTGATTATTGAGATTAGTAACCCAGTGGAACATATGTGGTCTGTTACAGTACCTTATATGATCTGTCTAGCATTATGGAAAATTACAGCTAATGAAGTGATGTAATTGTTTGACGGTATAAAAGTCTGAACTTGTCATGTGATCATCAAATGTGCTTGTTTAAAAGGAGAGCAACTTATCACTTGAATTAATTTGTAATCAGCTCTGCAGCATTATACTTATTAACAAGGTTGCTTTTCTTTAATAATGTATATTGCAATGACAACACTATAATAAGACACTGTCACATTAAACACCTCTATGATATAGAATAATACAACACCTTTATATTAAACACATTTACGAAAGAAAATAACACATTAAAAAAAGATTAAATGGGTTGTGTGTCATTTGATTAATAATGTTGCGAGTCTGTGATATTAGTTATGTAGCTGATAAATGTCATTTATAATATCTTAATATGATTTAATTAATGATAACATTATATATGTCTTAGAAACAAAGCCCCAGGGAACACAGTGTTTATATAAATGTTTCCAGTTGTGCTTGCTTGAATGAGCTGATTAAATTCATGCATTTAATAATGTTTGTGCTTTTGACTGAAAAACACTGGCTTTAACAAAAATGCTGTTTTCTGAAATTTAACTCTTTTTAAAGATTATGCAGTCATGTAGTTTATATCTTATTAACATATATATTACATTTATTAAATATATATGTGATAAATGTGGGTGTATAAACCATTTAAACAATGGTAAATATTTAGAATGAATTGTGCCATTGGTGGATGATGTTGACAACTATACCTATGAATACCTATGTATTTATTTGTTTGTTTGTTTTCAGATTCATCCTCTCCATCCATTACCTCCCTTCTTGCTCTGTCTCAAACACTTTAATTGTAATAAAGGAACATCCTTGCAGTTTTAGAGGAGCTGGGACCTTTGAGATTACGGGGTGCAGTAATGTTGAAGGTTGCATAGCACTGCCCAGCTCCTCATAAAACTGTCACTGATTCAGACCACATGGTGACTTTTAGTTAGACATTTAATTAATTCTGAAATATAGGGCTAGATTTAAATTTCTTTTGCAAACTTTTCTTTCAATGGGAGATATAAAGGGCTAAATTACGAGTGGAATACAAATTTTTCACGCGCAAATTTGCCCGTTTACAGGCACACGATAAATAACTAGCTATTACAAGTGGTGCAAGCTTGTGGTAGCGATTAGCGCTCTGAAAATTAACCAGAGATCAGATCTCTGATTAATTTAAAAAATGTCCCCAAATTGCCCCCAAAATAAACTGTATGGTGCCTGTAATAAAAACAAAATATTAGCATTTTTTATTTTTTTTTAAATTACTAGAGGTTAAAGTCAGGGGATGTGAGGTGTTAGAAAAAAAAACACTGAAAAGTGCCTTTACATTGTGGTCTATGCTTATATACATATATATTTATGTGTTAATATGTGTATATACACATATTAACAGATAAATATATATGTATATATTTATATACATATATATTTACACTTTGCTGCCCATCACTGTACAACTTTAGCCCTTCGCTACACTAGGTTCTCAGCTGTGTCTCACGGCATGAGAACAAGGCTCCCATTGTAGCCTATGGATGTGCGCTACCGTGAGCGCAAAGCTTCCCTGCAATGCAAAGGCGAGGTTGTGTTTGCCTTATATCAACTTGTAATACCAGCACACATTTGCGTGCACTGATATTACTGAGTGGAGCATACATATTTTGCTCTTCACTCATAGGCCTAGATTTGGAGTTCGGCGGTAAAAGGTCTGTTAACGCTCCGCGGGCTTTTTTCTGGCCGCACCATAAAATTAACTCTGGTATCGAGAGTTCAAACAAATGCTGCGTTAGGCTCCAAAAAAAGGAGCGTAGAGCATTTTTACCGCAAATGCAACTCTCGATAACAGAGTTGTTACGGACGCGGCCGGCCTCAAAAACGTGCTCGTGCACGATTCTCCCATAGGAAACAATGGGGCTGTTTGAGCTGTAAAAAAACCTAACACCTGCAAAAAAGCAGCGTTCAGCTCCTAACGCAGCCCCATTGTTTCCCATGGGGAAACACTTCCTACGTCTGCACCTAACACTCTAACATGTACCCCGAGTCTAAACACCCCTAACCTTACACTTATTAACCCTTAATCTGCCGCCCCCGCTATCGCTGACCCCTGCATATTTTTTTAACCCCTAATCTGACGCTCCGTAAACCGCCGCAACCTACGTTATCCCTATGTACCCCTAATCTGCTACCCCTAACACCGCCGACCCCTATATTATATTTATTAACCCCTAACCTGCCCCCCACAACGTCGCCGACACCTGCCTACACTTATTAACCCCTAATCTGCCGAGCGGACCTGAGCGCTACTATAATAAAGTTATTAACCCCTAATCCGCCTCACTAACCCTATCATAAATAGTATTAACCCCTAATCTGCCCTCCCTAACATCGCCGACACCTAACTTCAATTATTAACCCCTAATCTTCCGATCGGAGCTCACCGCTATTCTAATAAATGGATTAACCCCTAAAGCTAAGTCTAACCCTAACACTAACACCCCCCTAAGTTAAATATAATATTTATCTAACGAAATAAATTAACTCTTATTAAATAACTTATTCCTATTTAAAGCTAAATACTTACCTGTAAAATAAATCCTAATATAGCTACAATATAAATTATAATTATATTATAGCTATTTTAGGATTAATATTTATTTTACAGGCAACTTTGTAATTATTTTAACCAGGTACAATAGCTATTAAATAGTTAAGAACTATTTAATAGTTACCTAGTTAAAATAATAACAAATTTACCTGTAAAATAAATCCTAACCTAAGTTATAATTAAACCTAACACTACCCTATCAATAAAATAATTAAATAAACTACCTACAATTACCTACAATTAACCTAACACTACACTATCAATAAATTAATTAAACACAATTCCTACAAATAAATACAATTAAATAAACTAGCTAAAGTACAAAAAATAAAAAAGAACTAAGTTACAGAAAATAAAAAAATATTTACAAACATAAGAAAAATATTACAACAATTTTAAACTAATTACACCTACTCTAAGCCCCCTAATAAAATAACAAAGCCCCCCAAAATAAAAAATTCCCTACCCTATTCTAAATTTAAAAAGTTACAAGCTCTTTTACCTTACCAGCCCTGAACAGGGCCCTTTGCGGGGCATGCCCCAAGAATTTCAGCTCTTTTGCCTGTAAAAAAAAACATACAATACCCCCCCCCCAACATTACAACCCACCACCCACATACCCCTAATCTAACCCAAACCCCCCTTAAATAAACCTAACACTAATCCCCTGAAGATCTTCCTACCTTGTCTTCACCATCCAGGTATCACCGATCCGTCCTGGCTCCAAGATCTTCATCCAACCCAAGCGGGGGTTGGCGATCCACAATCCGGTCCAGAAGAGGCTCCAAAGTCTTCCTCCTATCCGGCAAGAAGAGGACATCCGGACCGGCAAACATCTTCTCCAAGCGGCATCTTCGATCTTCTTCCATCCGGAGCGAAGCGGCAGGATCCTGAAGACCTCCAGCGCGGGACATCCATCCGGACCGACGACTGAACGACGAATGACTGTTCCTTTAAGGGACGTCATCCAAGATGGCGTCCCTCGAATTCCGATTGGCTGATAGGATTCTATCAGCCAATCGGAATTAAGGTAGGAATTTTCTGATTGGCTGATGGAATCAGCCAATCAGAATCAAGTTCAATCCGATTGGCTGATCCAATCAGCCAATCAGATTGAGCTTGCATTCTATTGGCTGTTCCGATCAGCCAATAGAATGCGAGCTCAATCTGATTGGCTGATTGGATCGGCCAATCGGATTGAACTAGATTCTGATTGGCTGATTCCATCAGACAATCAGAAAATTCCTACCTTAATTCCGATTGGCTGATAGAATCCTATCAGCCAATCGGAATTCGAGGGACGCCATCTTGGATGACGTCCCTTAAAGGAACAGTCATTCGTCGTTCAGTCGTCGGTCCGGATGGATGTCCCGCGCTGGAGGTCTTCAGGATCCTGCCGCTTCGCTCCGGATGGAAGAAGATCGAAGATGCCGCTTGGAGAAGATGTTTGCCGGTCCGGATGTCCTCTTCTTGCCGGATAGGAGGAAGACTTTGGAGCCTCTTCTGGACCGGATTATGGATCGCCAACCCCCGCTTGGGTTGGATGAAGATCTTGGAGCCAGGACGGATCGGTGATACCTGGATGGTGAAGACAAGGTAGGAAGATCTTCAGGGGATTAGTGTTAGGTTTATTTAAGGGGGGTTTGGTTTAGATTAGGGGTATGTGAGTGGTGGGTTGTAATGTTGGGGGGGGGGGTATTGTATGTTTTTTTTTACAGGCAAAAGAGCTGAAATTCTTGGGGCATGCCCCGCAAAGGGCCCTGTTCAGGGCTGGTAAGGTAAAAGAGCTTGTAACTTTTTTAATTTAGAATAGGGTAGGGAATTTTTTATTTTGGGGGGCTTTGTTATTTTATTAGGGGGCTTAGAGTAGGTGTAATTAGTTTAAAATTGTTGTAATATTTTTCTTATGTTTGTAAATATTTTTTTATTTTCTGTAACTTAGTTCTTTTTTATTTTTTGTACTTTAGCTAGTTTATTTAATTGTATTTATTTGTAGGAATTGTGTTTAATTAATTTATTGATAGTGTAGTGTTAGGTTAATTGTAGGTAATTGTAGGTAGTTTATTTAATTATTTTATTGATAGGGTAGTGTTAGGTTTAATTATAACTTAGGTTAGGATTTATTTTACAGGTAAATTTGTTATTATTTTAACTAGGTAACTATTAAATAGTTCTTAACTATTTAATAGCTATTGTACCTGGTTAAAATAATTACAAAGTTGCCTGTAAAATAAATATTAATCCTAAAATAGCTATAATATAATTATAATTTATATTGTAGCTATATTAGGATTTATTTTACAGGTAAGTATTTAGCTTTAAATAGGAATAAGTTATTTAATAAGAGTTAATTTATTTCGTTAGATGTAAATTATATTTAACTTAGGGGGGTGTTAGTGTTAGGGTTAGACTTAGCTTTAGGGGTTAATCCATTTATTAGAATAGCGGTGAGCTCCGGTCGGCAGATTAGGGGTTAATAATTGAAGTTAGGTGTCGGCGATGTTAGGGAGGGCAGATTAGGGGTTAATACTATTTATGATAGGGTTAGTGAGGCGGGTTAGGGGTTAATAACTTTATTATAGTAGCGCTCAGGTCCGCTCGGCAGATTAGGAGTTAATAAGTGTAGGCAGGTGTCGGCGACGTTGTGGGGGGCAGATTAGGGGTTAATAAATATAATATAGGGGTCGGCTGTGTTAGGGGTAGCAGATTAGGGGTACATAGGGATAACGTAGGTGGCGGCGCTTTGCGGTCGGAAGATTAGGGGTTAATTATTTTAAGTAGCTGGCGGCGACGTTGTGGGGGGCAGGTTAGGGGTTAATAAATATAATACAGGGGTCGGCGGGGTTAGGGGCAGCAGATTAGGGGTACATAAATATAACGTAGGTGGCGGTCGGCAGATTAGGGGTTAAAAATTTTAATCGAGTGTCGGCGATGTGGGGGGGCCTCGGTTTAGGGGTACATAGGTAGTTTATGGGTGTTAGTGTACTTTAGGGTACAGTAGTTAAGAGCTTTATAAACCGGCGTTAGCCAGAAAGCTCTTAACTCCTGCTATTTTCAGGCGGCTGGAATTTTGTCGTTAGAGCTCTAACGCTCACTTCAGAAACGACTCTAAATACCAGCGTTAGAAAGATCCCATTGAAAAGATCTGCGGTATGGAAAAGTTGCGGCTGAAAAGTGAGCGTTAGACCCTTTAATCACTGACTCCAAATACCAGCGGGCGGCCAAAACCAGCGTTAGGAGCCTCTAACGCTGGTTTTGACGGCTACCGCCGAACTCCAAATCTAGGCCATAATCTGGCACAGAATGTCTTTTTTTGTGGCTACCTCACAGTCCATTTATAATGTGGGACCAGGATAGAACATGGCAAGGGCTGCTGTGGTTTACGGTAACATGATGGTAATGACCATCATTAATTAAATATAAGTGCTATAGATATGGATTATGATGACATTGGGTCACAGTGTACATTTTCTGGTCCACAGTCACATTAAAATTGGTACTTAAAGGGACACTGAACCCAAATTTTTCTTTCGTGATTCAGATAGAGCATGCAATTTTAAGCAACTTTCTATTTTACTCCTTTTATCAAATTCTCTTCATTCTCTTGGTATCTTTATTTGAAATGCAAGAATGTAAGTTTAGATGCCGGCCCATTTTTGGTGAACACACTGGGTTGTTCTTGCTGATTGGTGGATAAATTCACCCACCAATAAACAAGTGCTTTCCATGGTACTGAACCAAAAAAAAAATAGCTTTGATGCCTTCTTTTTCAAATAAAGAAAGCAAGAGAACAAAGAAAAATTTATAATAGGAGTAAATTAGAAAGTTGCTTAAATTTGCATGCTCTATCTGAATCACAAAAGAAAATTTTTGAGTTCATTGTCCCTTTAAAGTATATTATATAGCTACCAGTGTTTTTGTGACTGAGGTTAGAAAACTGTTCCGGGCTGGGCTACATTACAATTCATAAGGCACTGGCATATATTTTTAAGGGTATTGAGAATTAAGGGCCTGATATTAAAAGATTGGTGTAAGATCTGCAAAAAATGTCTTACCTGTCTTGCAATCCCTCTACCTGGTGAAATGTTTTTAAAAAGTGGGCTGACCCTCCATATTCATATGAGTGGTGATGTGTCTACGATAAAAAACAATATGGATTGTTGCCTGTTCAAATATTCAGAAAAAAACAGAAAATGGAGCACGGGTAAGAGCAAAGAAAAATATATTTATTAAATCATGGAACATAAAAGAGCAGTAAAAAACTACATGTAGGGTGGGGGGGTCAGACGTGTTTCTGCTCACGGCTTCATCTGTGACCTAGAGACATTATTGGACTGAACATGTATATACCCTAAGGCATCATCTGATTGGGCCATACATCTGGAAAGAAACCTCCCATTTAACTGATACAGTGCAGTCCACTAGAACAGGAAAACAAAAACGGAAAACACACACTAAAATAAAGAAAATGTGTTTGCAATAGCATAACATCAATACAGTTAATACAATTTAATAAAGTTAATAATGTAACCATATGCATATACACTTTAAAAATAACAAAGAAGTAATTGTTTATAAGTACAATAAAATTAGGGCAAGCCCAAAATCAATTGGTGTAAGGAATATGTATACTATGTGTAATTTACACCCACATAGAAAGAAAGCAAATGGGACAATCCAAAATTAATACTTTATTGGAAAAACTAATGTCCAAAAAAAATTGCAAATCATCCCATGTGGATTTAGATCAATTTACAAAAGATTCATATTCAACAATCCTTTTTTTTTTTTTTTTGCTTTATAATGCTTGAATCCCTCTTAGTAAACAATTAATATCAATGATGTGTGCTTAATACAATAATGTTTGATTTTAGACCTGTAAGAGTGTGAGCCGACTAAATGTAAATATCCCTAATGAAAGAAGGAAAATACTCTGTTTAGATACAATAATAGCAAAAAGAATAACCATAGTGATGACAAACATGACAACACTATACTGTCATCATAAAGACTAAAGAAACCTGATCAAATCTATATGTAAATATTTATGTATTTGTCAGGGGGCATTGGTTGTGTAAATATTGGATATTAAGACCAAACATAGGGGGGGGGGAGGAAGAAACCAGGGCAGCCTTTATATAATTTGATAATAAAAAGTAACAGTGTCAAAAAAGAGACATTAACCGAATTATATCTCGACCAAAGGTGATCCATTAACTCCAGATATTAATAATGTCGGAGTCAATATTTTAAAACCATAAGGCACCCTTGTCCTCAGGGTGAAAATCCAGAAGGTTTCCTTTTTAGACAGAAGGGCATCCAGATTACCCCCCTCTGGGAGGTTTTCAAATATGGTCTATAACAAGCCACTTAAAGTTTTGAATATCACAACCATGCTTCACAATAAAATGTTCAGCCAAAGGTGAACATGGAGTGATATTAGTTATGTCATTAAGATGCTCCCTGATCCTGACTCTAGCTTCCCTGGTTGCCATGCCTACATATCGAAGGCTACAAACTTGGCAGGTAACCAGATTAATCACATATTTTGATCTTCAGTTAGTGCAGTGATCTATGTTGTAAGTTCTTTGTGTGACCTTAGACTGAAAATGTTTAGATACCATTGTTTGTCTGCATGCTTTGCATTTGTGTTTACCACATCTAAAATTACCTTTAGAAGTCAACCAACCACTTTGTTTTTGTGTGTTGCGGATCATACTGGGAGACAAGTGATTTCCTAGTGTTTGGTTATGTCTTGAAATGAAGCAAAGCCCTGATTCACAATAGGATTTAATAGTTCATTGCCCAAACAAATTGGAAGGTTTTTCTTAACAATCCAAACTACTTCATTTTATTGCCTAATAAATTTGGTACTGTCATCCTTGTTGGTTACATTCTTGGCTTTAATATCATCCCTCAACAAGGAAGATCTATCTAAGCTAAGTAACTGTGACAAAGCTTTATCGGTGGAAGAAGTACTATATCCTCTTGCGAGGAATTTTTGTTGCAAATGAGAGTTTTAGAAAAAAAAATGTTTCATGGCTAGTACACTTAATTTTCAATCTTATAAATTCTCCCTTTATCATTCCAAAGCCTGTGTATTTAGGATGCAAGCTTTTTGCATGAAGTAAGGTGTTGGACTTAATGGGCTTACAATATAGCTGAGTCTCAATTTCAGATTTGTTGCATGTATTTCCCTCTATTGTTAAATCCAGGTATTACACTCTGGATGTATCATAAACATGTGTGAATTCTAAACCACACTCATTGAGGTTAAGCAACAAAGTTATCTGGCTCCTGATCCGAACCCGTCCAAATAAACAGGAGATCATCTATGTATTGACAATAAAATTTGATATAATGAGGAAATTAATTTTGTTGTCCATAAATGTGGAATAGTCCCCAAAAATTCATACAGAGGTTGGCGTATGATGGGGCAAATTTTGCCCCATCACTGTTCCATGTTTCTTGAGAAAAAAATAATTTTCAAAAAGCAAATAATTATGATTGAGTAAAAATTCAATGGTGATTATTATGTAGTCTATGAAACCTGTGCAGTAGTTACTGAATTTTTCCAAGAAAAACCTAACAGACTGAATACCCAAAGTATGGGGGATAGCGGCATATAATCCCACTACGTTCATTTATAGTTGTAAGACCACTTTTCCATATCCATAAGATTTAATAGATGTTTGGTGTCCTTGACAAAGCTGGGTACTGATTGTGCTAGTGGTTGTAATATGTCAGCAACCCAAGCTAACAACCTTTCCAAAGCATATACCAGATAGGATGGGTCTGCCCTTGATCTCTTCCAGAGACTTGTGCACCTTAGGGAGGTGGTGGAAGATTGGTACAATGGGTTCTCTGACATACAAGTAATCTAGTGTGTCATCATCAATGAACCCTGCCTCCCTACCATTATCCAAAAAGTCAAACACAAGTCTGGGATTTTTACTAAGTCTCTGATAGACCTCAATATCGTTAAGCTGGCGATAGGCTTCCTTTATGTAGTCCTCCCTGTCAACTACCACAACATTGACTCCTTTATCGGCTTGTTTTATGATTATACGTTGGTTGGCCTGTAATGAGTCCAATTCTATGCCTTTCTTGTGGTGGTCAAACTGTCATGTAATGTTTGTAAGTCTGAGTCTACCTTTTTATATAAAAGTTCCAAAACATTCACTCTTCTGTTTGTAGGGTAAAACACTTGAAAGAGGCTTAAAACCTACATGACAGTTGATGATACCCTCCTTGGCCTTATGGGACTCTAAATCCAATTCCAACAATGACATATAATCATTTGCTTCATCAAAAGAACAATCGAGTGGTGTAATTTGAAAGGGTTGTGATATGGGACTGATAGTCACTGAAGGGGAAACTATGATATCCTGTTGTGAAAAGAACCTTTTAAATGTCAATTTGTGAATACATTTATTAACATCTATGACAGTTTCAGAAATATTAAAATCATCGGCTGGTACAAAACCCAGATCTAAATGCAATACACCCACATCACAGTGAACATTGAGCTCAGCAATATGGACAGGACATGTTTTCAAAGCATCCTTATGCAATATAGAATGTGTGTTCAGTAAATGTAAAAACTATTTATTTTATTAACAGTTCAGATAGTAGATATGTAAACTAAGTTTTACTGTACATTCAGTAGTTTTCTTACAATTGCTAATCTCACCACTGAAAGGGTGGTGAGATAGGGATGTGTGAAAAGGTGCACCTAAGCCTGGAGGATATTCTTTAGAACATTAGAAACTCCCAGTTATGTTTCTTCATTAAAATAGAGGTTGTTCTCATGGAACGCCTATATATTCGATATGTATGAGATCACTATTGCTAATAAAGAACAAAAAAAGACCTTAATAATAACCCTATAGGAGATGAAGTTTGTGGGTATATTGTACATTCATATTTAGAGTGTTATATGTATGCATTATACTGGAAAATACTATAATATGTATTTAAAGGGACAGTCACATCAAAAATAAACTTTCATGATTCAAATAAGGCATGTGATTTTCAACAACTTTCCAATTTACTTTTATCACCAATGTTGCTTGGTTCTGCATTGTTCTCTTGGTATTCTTAGTTGAAAGCTAAACCTATGTAGGCTTATATGCTAATTTCTTAGACCTTGAAGGCCGCCTCTAAACTGAATGCATTTTGACAGTTTTTCACCACTAGAGGGCGTTAGTTCATGTGAGTCATATAGATAACGCATGTGAAGTTACCTAGGAGTCAGCACTGATTGGCAAAAATGCAAGTCTGTCAAAAGAACTGACATAAGGGGGCAGTCTGCAGAGGCATAGATACAAGATAAATACAGAGGTAAAAACTTGTATTATTACAACTGTGTTGGTTATGCAAAACTGGGGAATTGGTAGTAAAGGGATTATCTATCTTTTTAAACAACAAAAATTCTGGGGTTGACTGTCCCTTTAAGGTAAGTTTGATATTTTAAAAGCTGGTAACTTTTGATGTGTTCTTTTCTTTTTAGAAATAAAATTTTGTGTTTGAGATATTAATATCCCATAGAAGGCAGAAGCTGCAGCATTTTTCTTTGACCATATTGCATGTTTTCAACTTTGCACCTAAAAATAAAATATTTTTTTGGAATTGACAACTTTTTAATATTGTATTTTCATAGCTGCTATACGTTTTCACTGTATTGTATGTGTTTTAGTTCTAATATCATGACCGTACTGTACCAAACATGTACTATATATATATACTATGTGATATACAGTGTTGCTGCAATATTAGAAGTTAACCCATTAAAGGGCCATGAAACCCACATTTTTTCTTTTATGATTTAGAAAGAGAATGCAATTTTAAACATCTTTCTAATTTACTTATATTATCTAATTTGTTTTATTCTCTTGATATTCTTTGCTGAAAAGCATATCTAGATATGCTCAGTAGCTGCTGATTGGTTGCTGCACATAGAAGCCTCATGTGATTGGCTCACCATGTGCATTGCTTTTTCTTCAACTAAGGATATATAAAAAATGAAGCAAAATAAATAATAGAAGTAAATTGTAATGTTGTTTAAATTTGTATTCTCTATCTGAATCATGAAAGAAAGATTTTGGGTTTAGTGGCCCTTTAAGTACGGTGTACACTTACTGTAAAACATTTCTATTGCAAGATGTGTGGTAATGGTTCAGTATGCAGCTGCATGCAATATTTCAAATGTTTTATTTGGAAATTAATCTCAAATCACCATGAAGTATTTAATCATAATAGCTTAGAATATATGAAAGTGATTAAAAAATGCTGAATTTTTTAAAATTAAATTTGACATTGCAACATAAAAGTGTCATCAGCTATTGAACTTAAATAGAATTTTTTTTTTTAGGTGTATGAATGTTATTATTAAATGTTTCCAGTTGACATGGTACATAGACAAACATATTTACATGTATACATCCACTTTCTCTTGAGTAATACTGATGATTGTATAAAACGAAAATATCTACCCTTCGGCTACATAAAAATAAATTTGCATCAAATGTAGATTTTTTTATTGGAACTGGCACTCTGATCTTTACTAGAATATATATAAAATTTACACCATTTTGAATGTTGTAATCAAAAGTAATGAGCATGTGACTTTAACATAGTTCATGGTTGAAGATTTTTTTGGTTGTTTTCATTTTAAATTTGTTTTTGTTATAAAAGGACCAGTACTTACAGTAAATTAGCATAATTAACAAATAAAAATAAATTAACAAATTAAAAATAAAATGACAAGGGGGGGGCGGAGCTGCCCAGCAACTAATATGGACGCATGAGTTGGGAGCTCCGTGAGAACAGCTTCTAAGAAAAGCCTTTTTGACAGTGGGCAGCCTGAAAACGAGCCCTGCAACCGGGAGGCAATATCACAGGGAGCAGCCTAAGCCAATCCGATAAACTAGAGGTAGTTGTATGGGTGCTGCTGTACTAAAAACCGATCTCAGAGCTGCTTGCTACACGCTGGGGCGCCATTTTGGGCGGACTCGCATATCTAACAGTGCACACGACTACCCAGCATGGAGACCCAAACATTGCACACTAGGTTAAAAGATCTGCTGGAGGATTATGGCAGAAGGTTATGTGAGAGGCTGGACATCCTTATTGATAAATTTCAGGAGACCAGCTTACGGGGAGACAGCGCCGCAGCGGACCGCAACGAAGTAAAGGAGTCACAGAGCGACTTAGTCCCTGCGGCTCCCCAGGCGCGCTCCTCGCCAGTGCCTCCATCGGAAACAAGCCTCTTGATGAAGTGCCACTATCTCACTACTGATCCGGGTGACTTGCACACATGGAGGGGACTGCACTATGGCCGCTCGCACACGATGGCGGTTACCTTAGGTAACACAGAGCTTACCGGCTCTCAGGCATCTCCAGGCTTGCTCATCCCAGTCACCAACTTAGCACGCCTGTCACTGCAACCCTGCTGGGAACCTTATCGGCTCGTGCAGTCATACTGGACCGCTAGTTACTGCCCCCCCAGGAGTCTTTGGTCTGGAAGGCGATCCACACTTAGATTGATGCGGACATTAAGAGCAGGTATTGGTTAAACAGGATGGACAGACCTCATAGCCTGAACTTTCTAATGCCTGATTTGTCCTACTGAGACGTTTAGGAACTCTAGTGAAATGCCTTTTTTTTTTTTTTTTTTTCTTTTCACTTTTATACTTCTTCTTTACTGTGGGTAACTATATCACCGTATTCATGAAGACCTGGTGTCTGATACTCAGATGAGGACTGGCTACTTATCAAAATATTCAACTGTTTCTTTAAAGTTTAGGTTCTTGTTGGCTTTCTCTCACGTATTTAAGGTTTAAAAATACTCATTCTATGCAACATGTTTCCCCAACGGCTATATAGCCTGAATAACACTAGTCTCTCTATATCTTCATCTGAATGAGATACTGTTGTATTTACCCATATGCACAGATATTCATATGTTTATCAGTGAATAACTACCAGCCTGATACTGAATTGCATAGCCTGGACACTGTGTTTCTTGTTATCGTTGGTCTGTTTTTTCTCTTATGCTGCACTTTTTTCCAGTGGGGTCGGCTACATGCCAGATACATAGGTATTCAGTAGCCTTTTTGCAAGGATGTACATGTTGTCTATAGTTAGCCACTTGCTAACATAGTTGGCTGGCCTGCCTCATAAGTAGTATGTACCTACGAAATAGTGCACTAAACATTACGGTTGACACAGAGCTACAGGCTTGGTAGAGCATAATTTTTCTTTGTTTTTTTGCATGCAATGGTTTGGGTTAGTCTAGTTCATAATCTACGTTATGCCATGAATATTTAGCTTGCTTGTTAAGTGAGTGATTGCTGTGTTGGAGTGTTATTCTTTTTACAACTTCTAGAATGATGCTGTACGCATACATATTGCACACCACACTTTAATAACTTATATGAGTTTTTCTATAATTCTATCTTTAAACACATATTCTGAGAATATGCAGATCCCACAATTCTAACATTTCTCACTAAGCTTCTCAAATCAGCTGCATATCTCAGGCTATAAGACTATCAGAAATTTTTGTGTAATGGTACATGCATCTGTACTATCACTTTTGATTAATGGGAGTTAAACACAATGTAAATGCACTATAGGTAGGGTTAGATTTAAATTCCCTAGGGTCCATTATCTAGTTTATCTGCCCTTAAGTAGTCGGGCGATTCATAGCACATAGTACCTCCGTAGAGATATAAGTAGAAGACATTGCCCTCGCTGCAGTGCTCTGGTTCAGGTGTTAAGACTGTACTGTTACTCAGTTTATCTCATACACAGTCACCTATAGAATATCATATATCCTGTGATCCCTAGGGCAATGATCTTATATAAATTTCCCTATTAATCTTTTGTAAACAGCACATAAGCCTAATGCATTCAGCTCCCACCTCTCAGAACTGTGAACCTCCGTTAACTACTTCCCTATCCTCAGCTTTAACTGTCGTTAAGTTGCCTCACTAAATATCCATGTTTTCCAGCGTAGTTTGAGCACATTATACACAACATAGCTTTCACATATGTTGGAAGAGGCTAATTAAGATGAATATTAAAGTTGTTAGATAAGCACAATAACAATAGAGCGGTATGCTATTTGCGGCCTACCCTCCGCCCCCCACTATCTATGTGCGTTAGGGATGATTTATTTCTTCCCCGCATATCTTTTGACAGAGTTAGGTAGTCTCTGTCCAACCCGTAGAGCCATGACTTAGTTTTTCCTGTATTTTCATAGAACGGCTCTCGGGGTTTAAAATCAGGTAATTAAACTTTGTTAGAATTTCCTGCTTCTCTGTAGTTTATATATGATAATAGTCCTAATCATCCATACGTTCTAATACAAGTTCAGTGTTATCAGTTAATAGATTTAGAATAGAAACTGAAGTCTGTTTTATTTGAATATTGTATGTTCATTCCACAATCTGTATCACTTCATATATGCTGGAACTGTGTTCTGTACTATTATCTATGTCAACATGTCCTCAAATGCTTGCTTGACTTCTGGTCCCTTGACTGGACCTGTTAATCTGAGGACTTTGCAAATCTATTAGACTCACAAAATGAGGTGTTTAAATGTCACGTCATGTCAGTAGAATGTATCCTGTGAAGTTTTACCTTTTGATGAGACTGTTGTGAACCTGCTATTTTAACCTCAATAAAAAAAATTATTAAAAAAAAAAAAAATAAAAAAAAATAAAATGACAAAGCAATAGCACTTAGGGGCCTATTTATCATGCTGCAAATTCAGCAGTTTCAACTGAAACCTTCAGGCTCACTGGAAACAAAGGTTAAGAAACAGCGGTTGTAAGATCGCTGCTCCTTAACTCATGAGGTGGCGGATGAGTTAAGGAGGAAATTACTTTAATATATTTATTACAAATAATAATTTAATGTCATCCCGATCAGATACGATCAGGATGATTGACATCTCCTGCTAGCGGCCGATTGGCCGCGAATGTGGAGGGGGTGGTATTGCACAAGCATTTCACACAAAATGTTTGTGCAATGATAAATGCTGACAGCGTATGTTGTCGCATTTATCGATGTTGGATGGACATGATCCGCTATAGAGGATCATGTCTGCCCGACACTTGATAAATAGTCTGAATTTCAAATGAATAGATTTTTTTCTGACAAATTTCAAAGTTACAGTATGTCTATTTCCACTCCCCCTTTATCATGTGACATCCATCAGCCAATCATAAATGCATATACGTATATTTTGTAAATTCTTGCACGTGCTCAGTAGGAGCTGGGGACTCAAAAAGTGTAAATATAAAAAGACTGTGCACATTTTGTTCATGAAAGTAAATTGCAAAGTTGTTTAACATTGTGTGCTCTATCTGAATCATTAATGTTTAATTTTGACTTGAGAGGACCTTTAATGTTCACACTTATTGCCCATTTCTGAGCTTTTTCTCTGGTGGATGTGAGAAATGTATACATAAAATTATCTAGTTAAGCATTTCAAATACCAACAGAAGCAAAATTGGTTCCATACAAAACTTACCAATAAACTATTAGCTTTTAATATACATGTGATGCAATGCGGACACAGCCACATGATATGTGCATCCACATGTGTCTGCTGAGCATTTCCCCAAGCTGGTGATGTCACACAGAAATGCCTCTAAATTATATTTTAATTTCACTGCTGTTAATTTCAAATACCATTAAAACACCATTAAAGTGTCATCTATACACTGCATTTATTTAGTAATATAATGATGTTGTATGGCCACTGTGGTACAAAAATGGAAATTACTTTAATATATTTATTACAAATTATAATTTAATGTATTTAAAAATATCATCAAGGATTATTCCACTAAATTCCTTTTATAGTCAGTGTTACAATAGTTATAACTTATTAATACAAAACTAATAAAGGTGAAAGTTATTAGAAGGGATGACTTTTGCAATTACTACAACATTAATACTTTATGAAACAACTAGTCCTAAAGCCCGTGTACACGAGCTAATTTTTGCAGTGCAGTGGCCCTACCCCTTGCTCTATCTCCCTGTCTCTTTTGCTCTCTCTCTCTCACTCTCCCGCTCTCTTTTGATCTCTCTCTCTCCCCCTTTATTTTGCTCTCTCTCCTCATCTCTTTTTCTCTCTCTCCCCCTCTCTTTTGCGCTCTCACCCCCTTTTATTTGCTCTCTCCCTCCCTTCTCTTTTGCTCTCTCTCTCCCCTCTCTCTTTTGTTCTCTCTTTCTCCCTCCTCTCTTTTGCTGTCTCTCTCCCCCCCTCTCTTGCTCTCTCTCTCCGCCCTCTCTTGCTCTCTCTTCCCCATCTCTTTTGTGCTCTCTCTCTCCCCTTTATTTTTGCTCTCTCTCCCCCTCTCTTTTACTCTCTCTCTCCCCCTCTCTTTTGCTCTCTTTCCCCCTCTCTTGTGCTCTCTCTCCCCTCTCTTTTGCTCTCTCTCCCCCCTCTCTTTTGCTCTCTCTCCCCTTTCTTTTGCTCTCTCTCCCCCTCTCTTTTCTCTCTCTCTCCCCCTCTCTTTTGCTCTCTCTCTCCCCCTCTCTTTTGCTCTCTCTCCCCCTCTCATTTGCTCTCTTTCTCCCCCTCTCTTTTGCACTCTCTCTCCCCCTCTCTTTTGATCTGTCTCTCCCCTCTCTTTTGCTCTCTCTCTCACCTCCTCTCTTGTTCTCTCTCTCTCCCCCCTTCTCTCTTGCTCTCTCTCCTCTCTTGATCTCTCTCAATCCCCTCTTTTTCTCTCTCTTTCCACTCTCTTTAGCGCTCTCTGTCTCCCCCTCTCTTTTTCTCTCTCTCTCCACCCTTTTTTTGCTCTCTCTCCCCCCTCTCTTTTGCTCTCTCTCTCCCCCTCTCTTTTGATCTGTCTCTCCCCTCTCTTTTGCTCTCTCTCTCACCTCCTCTCTTGTTCTCTCTCTCTCCCCCCTTCTCTCTTGCTCTCTCTCCTCTCTTGATCTCTCTCAATCCCCTCTTTTTCTCTATCTTTCCACTCTCTTTAGCGCTCTCTGTCTCCCCCTCTCTTTTTCTCTCTCTCCACCCTTTTTTTGCTCTCTCTCCCCCTCTCTTTTGCCCTCTCTCTCCCCCTCTCTTTTGCTCTCTCTCTCCCCCACTTTTGTGATATCTCTCCCCCCCTCTCTTTTGCCCTCTCTCTCCCCTCTCTCTTTTGCTCTCTCTCCCCTCTCTCTTTTGCTCTCTCTCTCCCCCCTCTCTTTTGCTCTCTCTCTCCCCTCTCTTTTGCTTTCTCCCTCTCCCCCCTCTTTTTTGCACTCTCTCTCCCCTCTCTTTTGCTCTCCTCCCTCTATTTTGATCTCTCTCCCCCTCTCTTTTGTGTTCTCTCTCTCCCCCTCCCTTTTTCTCTCTCTCTCCCCCTCTATTTTGCTCACTCTCTCTTCTCCCTCTCTTTTACTCTTTCTCTCTCCCCCTCTCTTTTACTTTTTCTCTCTCCCCCTCTCTTTTGCCATCTCTCTCCCCCTCTTTTTGCTCTCTCTCTCCCCTCTTTTGCTCTCTCTCCCCCTCTCTTTAGCTATCTCTCTCCCCCTCTCTTTTGCTCTCTTTCTCTACCTCCTCTTTTGCACTTTCTATCTCTCCTCTCTCTTTTGTGCTCCCTCCGTCCCCTCTCTTTTGCACTCTCTCTCCCCTCTCTTTTGCTCTCTCTCTCCCCCCTCACCTTTGCTCTCTCCCCCTCTCACTTTTGCTCTCTCTCTCCCCCATCTCTTTTGCTCTATCTCCCCCCCTCTCTTTTGTTCTCTCTCTCCCACCTCTCTATTGATCTCTCTCACTCTCTTGCGCTCGCGACCATGACAACTCCCACCCAGCCACGTCCACTTACTCCCACACCACTCCCTGCCTCGTCCCAGCTACAGACGTCTCCTGCCCAGCCACCATTCTCGCACAGACAGAAGATCATGTAGACTCTAAGACCAGGTGTGTTTGTCCTTGCACTGTCTCTACTGCGCATGACAGCTTTGGACAAACACACTTGGCCTTTTATATTATAGGATATCCCCATATAAACAAAAAATATCTGTTGAATGTTCTATAGTTATAGCACTTAATTAAGCCATTGTAATTATTCATGAAAACCATAGAATGTTAATGTACAAACTAATGCAGTGCACCCATACATCATGGCATCATTATAATTTTGTTATGTTTTTATTTTATACTTCTATTTTTTTCCCCCCATAAATTAATGAGTGGGAATAAAAGTGTTGGTAATGATATAATATATTTATGAGACAACTATTGTTGGATTTTCTACTTAATGTTAATCCAAATAAGATAAGGCCCTGGCTTAAAACTGCTGATTTCAAAGCTATTGTTCACATATAAAAGAGACCTATAATGCAACTCATAAAAAAAAATCAGAGGTCTTTTTTATAGCTGTAGGGAAAATGAAATCTTCATAGTAAGTTTATCAATTTATTCTTTTTGAAGACTGAGATGAGTATTACTCCGAGAGATGAGTGATCAAGAGCCTTGAAAGAAAATAATCTTCTCTGCAAAGCAGTAGGAAACGGAGGAAATGCATTAAAAACAAATAAGAGGTCCCTTGAGGGGAAGCATTGTCTATAATCACAAAAGTTTAAAAGATTCTCTTAGTTTCAGAGTGATTCTTGTATTTCAGCAAAATAAATTATGCATGCAAGTTAGCAATTTTGTCATAATAAATCAAAATGTCCTTAAGACTCCAAATATATATCTGGTCTCTTGGTTACAGTTTGTAGACTATCATTAACCTGAGTTTGCAAAATTGGCAAAAGCTATTAATATTTATAAGAATATCACAAATCTCAGCATCCACGGTCTTAATATTTACTTATATGCCTCTGTGCATCTAAATACCAATGTATCCTGTACTCTTGCCTGGATATTTAAAAAAAAAACTTTAAAACCAAGAACACAGGAAGTTTTTAATCTCCCGTTTCAATAGATAATCTACCAAAGAGTAATATAACAGCTATTACAGTAAGTCAGTTAACACAGCAAAGTAAAAATAAAGTGTCAATAAAGCAAGTTTGCATAGGAAATGGCGGTGGTATATATATATATATATATATATATATATCTTTCTCTATATTTTAATTAACTTTTCTATAAAGAATTGCAGTGTTCAAATAGATAAATAGATTGTGTTGTCAGGTGTCTAGTCCATTTAGTATTTAAAGTTGCAAGAAAAAAGTTGGTAAATTCTTTGAAATTACCTGAATGTCTGCATTGATTATTTATAAAGGCCCAGATTAAGAGTGGCATGGTAACAGTTTTTTGTGTGCGTCGGGTGTAGCTCTAGTGTTATAAGTTGAAAGTAAACATGAGCGTGTGAGCGCAATTGTGATTTATGCTAGAATGATTGCCGCGTCCTCAGAGCTCTGGTTAACTGTTTCACAAAACAAAAAAGTGTCACAAAACACATCCAAAAATACATTACAAAGTACAGTTACACTCATAATAACAATATCTACTCTAAAATTTACAACAAAAAAATGGAATCAAAAGTTATAAGGGCTTAAAGGGACAGTCTACAATAGAATTTGTATTATTTTAAAAGATAGATAATCCCTTTATTACCCATTCCCCATTTTTGCATAACTAACACAGTTATATTAATATACATTTTACCTCTGTGATTACCATGTATCTAAGCATCTTCTGACAACCCCCTGATCACATGACCATGTATTTTGTTATCTATTGACTTGCATTTAGTACTGTGTCGTGATATCTCTTAAAAAAAAACTCCTGGGCATTAACATATTGTTATCTATATGGCCCACATGAACTAGCAGTCTCCTGTTGTGAAAAGCAAACACAAAAGCATGTGATTAAGAGGATGTCAATAGAGCCTTTGAAACAGGCAGAAATGTAGAGGGTTTTAATGTTATAAAGTATATTAATCTAACAATGTTTGTGGTGCAAAGCTTGGGGAATGGGTACTAAAAGCATTATATATCTTTTTAAATAATAACAAATAGGCCTAGATTTAGAGTTTGGCGTTAGCCGTGAAAACCAGCGTTAGAGGCTCCGCCGGTATTTGGAGTCACTCAAAATAGGGTCTAACGCTCACTTTTCAGCCGCGACTTTTCCATACCGCAGATCCCCTTACGTCAATTGCGTATCCTATCTTTTCAATGGGATCTTTCTAACTCCGGTATTTAGAGTCGTGTCTGAAGTGAGCGTTAGACATCTAACGACAAAACTCCAGCCGCAGGAAAAAAGTCAGTAGTTAAGAGCTTTCTGGGCTAACGCCGGTTTCTAAAGCTCTTAACTACTGTACTCTAAAGTACACTAACACCCATAAACTACCTATGTACCCCTAAACCGAGATCCCCCCACATCGCCGACACTCGAATAATTTTTTTTAACCCCTAATCTGCCGACCGCCACCTACGTTATCCTTATGTACCCCTAATCTGCTGCCCCTAACACCGCCGACCCCTGTATTATATTTAATAACCCCTAACCTGCCCCCCACAACGTCGCCTCCACCTACCTACACTTATTAACCCCTAATTTGCCGACCGCAAAGCGCCGCCACCTACGTTATTCTTATGTACCCCTAATCTGCTGCCCCTAACACCGCCGACCCCTATATTATATTTATTAACCGCTAATCTGCCCCCCTCAACGTCGCCTCCACCTGCCTACACTTATTAACCCCTAATCTGCCGAGCGGACCTGAGCGCTACTATAATAAAGTTATTAACCCCTAATCCGCCTCACTAACCCTATCATAAATAGTATTAACCCCTAATCTGCCCTCCCTAACATCGCCGACACCTAACTTCAATTATTAACCCCTAATCTGCCGACCGGAGCTCACCGCTATTCTAACAAATGTATTAACCCCTAAAGCTAAGTCTAACCCTAACACTAACACCCCCCTAAGTTAAATATAATTTAAATCTAACGAAATTAATTATCTCTTATTAAATAAATTATTCCTATTTAAAGCTAAATACTTACCTGTAAAATAAATCCTAATATAGCTACAATATAAATTATAATTATATTATAGCTATTTTAGGATTAATATTTATTTTACAGGTAACTTTGTATTTATTTTAACCAGGTACAATAGCTATTAAATAGTTAAGAACTATTTAATAGCTAAAATAGTTAAAATAATTACAAATTTACCTGTAAAAGAAATCCTAACCTAAGTTAAAATTAAACCTAACACTATACTATCAATAAATTAATTAAATAAACTACCTACAATTACCTACAATTAACCTAACACTACACTATCAATAAATTAATTAAATACAATTGCTACAAATAAATACAATTAAATAAACTTGCTAAAGTACAAAAAATAAAAAAGAACTGTTACAAAAAATAAAAAAAATATTTACAAACATAAGAAAAATATTACAACAATTTTAAACTAATTACACCTACTCTAAGCCCCCTAATAAAATAACAAAGCCCCCCAAAATAAAAAAATGCCCTACCCTATTCTAAATAACTAAAGTTCAAAGCTCTTTTACCTTACCAGCCCTGAACAGGGCCCTTTGCGGGGCATGCCCCAAGAAGTTCAGCTCTTTTGCCTGTAAAAGAAAAAATACAATACCCAAGCCCCCCAACATTACAACCCATCACCCACATACCCCTAATCTAACCCAAACCCCCCTTAAATAAACCTAACACTAAGCCCCTGAAGATCTTCCTACCTTATCTTCACCATACCAGGTTCACCGATCCGTCCTGAAGAGCTCCTCCGATGTCCTGATCCAAGCCCAAGCTGGGGGCTGAAGAGGTCCATGATCCGGCTGAAGTCTTCATCCAAGCGGGAGCTGAAGAGGTCCATGATCCGGATGAAGTCTTCTATCAACGGCATCTTCAATCTTCTTTCTTCCGGATCCATCTTGCAGACTTCCGACGCGGAACATCCTGCTGGGCCGACGGACTAAAGACGAATGACGGTTCCTTTAAGGGACGTCATCCAAGATGGCGTCCCTCGAATTCCGATTGGCTGATAGGATTCTATCAGCCAATCGGAATTAAGGTAGGAATATTCTGTTTGGCTGATGGAATCAGCCAATCAGAATCAAGTTCAATCCGATTGGCTGATCCAATCAGCCAATCAGATTGAGCTCGCATTCTATTATTTAAATAGGAATAATTTATTTAATAAGAGATAATTAATTTCGTTAGATTTAAATTATATTTAACTTAGGGGGGTGTTAGTGTTAGGGTTAGACTTAGCTTTAGGGGTTAATACATTTGTTAGAATAGCGGTGAGCTCCGGTCGGCAGATTAGGGGTTAATAATTGAAGTTAGGTGTCGGCGATGTTAGGGAGGGCAGATTAGGGGTTAATACTATTTATGATAGGGTTAGTGAGGCGGATTAGGGGTTAATAACTTTATTATAGTAGCGCTCAGGTCCGCTCGGCAGATTAGGGGTTAATAAGTGTAGGCAGGTGGAGGCGACGTTGTGGGGGGCAGATTAGGGGTTAATAAATATAATATAGGGGTCGGCGATGTTAGGGCAGCAGATTAGGGGTACATAGGGATAATGTAAGTAGCGGCGGTTTACGGAGCGGCAGATTAGGGGTTAAAAATAATATGCAGGTGTCAGCGATAGCGGGGGCGGCAGAATAGGGGTTAATAAGTGTAAGGTTAGGGGTGTTTAGACTCGGGGTACATGTTAGGGTGTTAGGTGCAGACGTAGAAGTTTTTCCCCATAGCAAACAATGGGGCTGCGTTAGGAGCTGAACGCGGCTTTTTTGCAGGTGTTAGGTTTTTTTTCAGCTCAAACAGCCCCATTGTTTCCTATGGGGGAATCGTGCACAAGCACGTTTTTGAGGCTGGCCGCGTCCGTAAGCAACTCTGGTATCGAGAGTTGAAGCTGCGTTAAAAATGCTCTACGCTCCTTTTTTGGAGCCTAAAGCTGACATTATATGGACTCTCAATACCAGAGTTATTTTTATGGTGCGGCCAGAAAAAAGCCGGCGTTACCGACAAAACTCCAAATCTAGCCAATAGTGTGTAGACTGTCCCTTTAAATATATGAGGCAATAACAGTCAAATAAGGAAATATGTTTTATAGGAGATTGTCTTTATAGGAGACAATCTCCTATAAAACTTTTTATTATTATAATTGGCTAAAAAAGGAAATCCAATAGGTGGGCACAAAACATTTGTTAATGATGCAGTCTGTTGGTACCAGACATATAGGCATGCAAATGGATTTAACCTAGAGACACATACAAATAAAGATGCATATCTATGTAACAAAATTGCTAACTTGCATGCATACTTTATATACATCTATAGAAATGTATATCTCTGTGTGTGTGTATATAAATATATATATACAGCCGTATGCAAAAGTTTAGGCACCCCTTACAATTTCCATGATTTTTATTTCTAAATAATTGGGTGTTTGGATCAGCAATTTCATTTTAATCTATCAAATAACTGAAGGAAACAGTAATATTGCAGTAGTGAAATGAGGTTTATTGAATTAACAGAAAATGTGCAATATGCATCAAAACACAATTAATCAGGGGCGCGATCCGATATAGATCGCAGTTTGCGGCGCAAGCGAGGGAACCGGCGTCGCCTGCAGTTTCAGCTCGCAACTCGAGCTATCCTATATAAGTCGCCGTCAGATGCTAACGTGCCGTAAGTCTGACAAACCAGCAATGTCCAGAAATCTGCGCAAGTACAAATTTCTGGCGTCGCCAGTGACTTGCGGCACGTTAGAAACTGCCGGCGCCTATAAAACCTGACTAAAGTCTAAAACACCCGCACTGTCTAACACGCCTCCCTAACATAGCCCGACAAGTCTAACACGCCTCCCTAACAAAGCCCGACACGTCTAACCCTCTATCCGCTATCCCCCCTCACTATCCTAACAATAAAAAAGCTATTAACCCCTAAACCGTCGCTTCCGTACCCCGCCGCCAGCTATATTATATCTATAACCCCCTAAAGTGAGCCCCTAACACCGCCGCCATCTATATTAAAATTATTAACCGCTAATGTAAGCCCCTTACACCGCCGCCATCTCTATTAAAATGATTAACCCCTTATTTAATCTACCTACCCCGCCGCCAGCTATATTATCTATATTAACCCTAAGTATATTATAGTTAATATAGGTATTACATTATATATATTAACTATATTAACCCTAATTATATTAGGGTTAATATAGTTAATATAGTTACTATAGTATTTATATTAACTATATTAACTCTATCTAACCCTAACACCCCTAACTAAATTTATATTAAATTAATCTAATTCATTTATAAACTAAAATATTCCTATTTAAATCTAAATACTTACCTATAAAATAAACCCTAAGATAGCTACAATATAATTAATAATTACATTGTAGCTATGTTAGGGTTAATATTTATTTTACAGGTAAATTGTTAATTATTTTAAGTAGGTATAATAGCTATTAAATAGTTATTAACTATTTAATATCTACCTGGTTAAAATAATTACCCAATTACCTGTAAAATAAATCCTAACCTAAGTTACAAATACACCTACACTATCAATAAATTAAATAAACTACAAACATCTATCTAAAAATACAATTAAATTTACTAAACTAAATTACAAAAAAAAACAAACACTAAATTACAAAAAATAAAAAAAGATTAAAAGATTTTTAAGCTAATTACACCTATTCTAAGCCCCCTAATAAAATAATAAACCCCCAAAATAAAAAAAATTCCCTGCCCTATTCTAAATTAAACAAATTTCAAAGCTCTTTACCTTACCAGCCCTTAAAAGGGCCTTTTGTGGGGCATGCCCCAAAGAATTCAGCTCTTTTGCATACAAATACAATACCCCCCCCCCCATTACAACCCACCACCCACATACCACCACAGCCAATAGAATGCGAGCTCAATCTGATTGGCTGATTGGATCAGCCAATCGGATTGAACTTGAATCTGATTGGCTGATTCAATCAGCCAATCAGATTTTTCTAACTTAATTCTGATTGGCTGATAGAATCCTATCAGCCAATCGGAATTCGACGGATGCCATCTTGGATGACGTCATTTAAAGGTACCTCATTCGTAGTTCAGTAGTCGTCCGGGATGGATGCTCCGCGGCGGCGGAGCGAAGAAAGAAGATTGAAGATGCCGCCGGAAGAATGAAGACTTTGCTGCCGCTTGGAGGAAGACGTCGCCAGAGGAAGAATTCTTCTTTGCCGCTTGGAGGAAGACATCGCCGGAGGAAGAATTCTTCTTTGCCGCTTGGAGGAAGACATCGCCTGGATCGGATCAGGAGTTCGGCCCGGTGTGGTGAAGACAAGGTAGGGAGATCTTCAGTGGGGTAGTGTTAGGCTTTTTTAAGGGGGGTTTGGGTGGTTTTAGAATAGGGGTATGTGGGTGGTGGGTTGTAATGGGGGGGGGGTATTGTATTTGTATGCAAAAGAGCTGAATTCTTTGGGGCATGCCCCACAAAAGGCCCTTTTAAGGGCTGGTAAGGTAAAGAGCTTTGAAATTTGTTTAATTTAGAATAGGGCAGGGAATTTTTTTTATTTTGGGGGTTTATTATTTTATTAGGGGGCTTAGAATAGGTGTAATTAGCTTAAAAATCTTGTAATCTTTTTTTATTTTTTGTAATTTAGTGTTTGTTTTTTTTTGTAATTTAGTTTAGTAAATTTAATTGTATTTTTAGATAGATGTTTGTAGTTTATTTAATTTATTGATAGTGTAGGTATATTTGTAACTTAGGTTAGGATTTATTTTACAGGTAATTGGGTAATTATTTTAACCAGGTAGATATTAAATAGTTAATAACTATTTAATAGCTATTATACCTACTTAAAATAATTAACAATTTACCTGTAAAATAAATATTAACCCTAACATAGCTACAATGTAATTATTAATTATATTGTAGCTATCTTAGGGTTTATTTTATAGGTAAGTATTTAGATTTAAATAGGAATATTTTAGTTTATAAATGAATTAGATTAATTTAATATAAATTTAGTTAGGGGTGTTAGGGTTAGATAGAGTTAATATAGTTAATATAAATACTATAGTAACTATATTAACTATATTAACCCTAATATAATTAGGGTTAATATAGTTAATATATATAATGTAATACCTATATTAACTATAATATACTTAGGGTTATTATAGATAATATAGCTGGCGGCGGGGTAGGTAGATTAAATAAGGGGTTAATCATTTTAATAGAGATGGCGGCGGTGTAAGGGGCTTACATTAGGGGTTAATAATATTAATATAGCTGGCGGCGGTATAGGGGGATTAGATTAGGGGTTAATAATTTTTATATAGGTGGCGGCGGTGTAAGGGGTCAAATTAGGGGATAGATAAGGTAGATGACAGCGGTGTAAGGGGTTCTAATTAGGGGATAGATAAGGTAGATGGCGGCGGTTTTAGGGGCTCACAGTAGGGGGTTAGTTTATGTAGATGGCGGCGGGGTCCGGGAGCGGCGGTTTAGGGGTTAATAACTTTATTAGGGATTTCGGGGGGGGGGATCGCGGTTGACAGGTAGATAGACATTGCGCATGCGTTAGGTGTTAGGTTTATTTTAGAAGATCGCGGTTGACAGGGAGATAGACATTGCGCATGCGTTAGGTGTTAGGTTTATTTTAGCAGCCAGTTTAGGGAGTTACGGGGCTCCAATAGTCAGCGTAAGGCTTCTTACGGCTGCTTTTTGTGGCGAGGTGAAAATGGAGTAAGTTTTCTCCATTTTCGCCACGTAAGTCCTTACGCTGCATATTGGATACCAAACTGCGCTGGTTTGGTATACCTGCCTATAGCCCAAAAAACTACGGGCGACGGCAGAAATATACGCGCGTAACTTCTAGGTTACGCCGTATATGTGATACCAAACCCGCGCAAATATTGGCGTCGCCGGCTTTTGCGGGCGACGATTTTTATCGGATCGACCCCCAGGTACATAAATATGGTAACCCCAACAAAATATTGCATCAATATTTAGTAGAGCCTCCTTTAGCAGAGATAACAGCCTCTAGACACTTCCTATAGCCTGTAATGAGTGTCTGGATTCTGGATGAAGGTATTTTGGACCTTTCCTCCTTGCAAAACATCTCCAGTTCAGTTAGGTTTGATGGTTGCCAAGCATGGACAGCCCGCTTCAAATCACCCCACAGATTTTCAATGATATTCAAGTCTGGGGACTGGGATGGCCATTCCAGAACATTGTAATTGTTCCTCTGCATAAATGCCAGAGTAGATTTTGAGCAGTGTTTTGGGTCGTTATCTTGTTGAAATATTCAGCCCCAGCGTAACTTCAACATTGTGACTGATTCCTCAACATTATTCTCAAGTATCTGCTGATACTGAGTGGAATCCATGCGACCCTCAACTTGAAAAAAATCCCCAGTACCGGCATTGGCTACACAGCATGATGGAACATCCACCAAATTTTACTGTGGCTAACAAGTGTTTGTCTTGGGATGCAGTGTTCTTTTGCTACCATGCATAACGCCCCTTGTTATGACCAAATAATTAAATCTTTGTTTCATCAGTCCACAGCACCATCTTCCAAAATGAAGCTGGCTTGTCCACATGTGAATTTGCATACCTCAAATGACTCTGTTTCTGGTGTGTGTGCAGAAAAGTCTTCTTCTGCATCACTCTCCTATACAGCTTCTCCTTGTGCAAAGTGTGCTGAATTGTTGAACGATGCACAGTGACACCATCTGCAGCAAGTTGATGTTGTAGGTCTTTGGAGGTGGTCTGTGGGCTGTTTTTGACCATTCTCACTATCTTTGCCTCTCTGATATTTTACTTCTGGCCTTAACAAGAATTGTGCCTGTGGTCTTCAATTTCCTCACTAACGCCTAGATTTAGAGTTCTGCGGCCAAAGGGGTGCGTTAGCTATGCATGCTTTTTTTCCCCCGCACCTTTTAAATAACACTGGTATTGAGAGTTCTCTGAAGGGCTGCGTTAGGTTCCAAAAAGGGAGCGTACAGGCATATTCACCGCCACTTCAACTCTCAATACCAGCGGTGCTTACGGACGCGGCCAGCTTAAAAAACGTGCTCATGCACGATTCCCCCATAGGAAACAATGGGGCAGTTTGAGCTGAAAAAAAAACCTAACACCTGCAGAAAAGCAGCGCTTACACTTATTAACCCCTAATCTGCCACCCCCGCTATCGCTGACCCCTGCATATTATTTTTAACCCTTATTATCTGCCGCTCCGTACACCGCCGCAACCTACGTTATCCCTATGTACCCCTAATCTGCTTCCCCTAACACCACCGACCCCTATATTATATTTATTAACCCCTAATCTTCTGCCCCCAACATCGCTGCAACCTACCTACAATTATTAACCCTTAATCTGCTGACCGGACCTCACCGCTACTCTAATAAATGTATTAACCCCTAAAGCTAAGCCTAACTCTAACCCTAACACCCCCCTAAGTTAAATATAATTTTATTCTAATGAAATAAAATAATTCTTATTAAATAAATTAATCCTATTTAAATCTAAATACTTACCTGTAAAATAAACCCTAATATAGCTACAATATAAATAATAATTATATTTTAGCTATTTTAGGATTAATATTTATTTTACAGGCAACTTTGTATTTATTTTAACTCGGTACAATAGCTATTAAATAGTTAAGAACTATTTAATAGTTACCTAGTTAAAATAATTACAAAATTACCTGTAAAATAAATCCTAACCTAAGTTACAATTAAACCTAACACTACACTATCAATAAATAAATTAAATAAACTATCTACAATTAAATCAACTAAACTAAATAAAAAAAAAAAACAAACAAACACTAAATTAGAAAAAAAACAAATACTAAATTACAAAAAATAAAAAAAAGATTACAAGAATTTTAAACTAATTACACCTACTCTAAGCCCCCTAAAAAAATAACAAAGCCCCCCAAAATAAAAAAAATGCCCTACCCTATTCTAAAATAAAAATGTAACAGCTCTTTTACCTTACCAGCCCCTAAAAGGGCCTTTTGCGGGGCATGCCCCAAAGAAAACAGCTCTTTTGCATTTAAATAAACATACAATACCCCCCCAACATTACAACCCACCACCCACATACCCCTAATCTAACCCAAACCCCCCTTAAAAAACCTAACACTAAGCCCCTGAAGATCTTCCTACCTTGTCTTCACCACGCCGAGTATCACCGATCCGTCCAGAAGAGGGTCTGAAGTCTTCCTCCAATCTGGCAAGAAGAGGTTCAGAAGAGGCTCCAAAGTCTTCATCCTATCCGGTAAGAAGAGGAGATCCAGACTATCTTCTTCCATCCGGTGCGGAGCGGGACCATCTTGAAGCAGCCGACGCGGATCCATCCTCTTCTAATGACGTCCTCAGTCCGAATGAAGGTTCCTTTAAATGACGTCATCCAAGATGGCGTCCCTCTAATTCCGATTGGCTGATAGGATTCTATCAGCCAATCGGAATTAAGGTAGGAAAAATCTGATTGGCTGATTGAATCAGCCAATCAGATTCAAGTTCAATCGGATTGGTTGATCCAATCAGCCAATCAGATTGAGCTCACATTCTATTGGATGATCGGAACAGCAAATGGAATGCGAGCTCAGCAAAGAAGCCCAACACCATGATGGTCACCCACCATGCTTCACAGTTCAGGTGAGGTTTTGGTGTTAGTGTGCAGTGCCCTTTTTCCTGTACACATAGCATTGTGCATTTATGGCAAAAAATTAAACTTTTGTCTTATCTGTTCTAAGCATATTTTCCCAGAAGCATTGTAAAAGCCAGGTGCGCAGACTTGAAAAGTGCAGCAATGTTTTATTTTAGACATCAGTGGTTTCTTTTGTGGTGGTCTTCCATGAACACTATCTTGTTCAGTATTTTTATGATATGGTACAGATGAACAAAGACTTTCACAGAGTTTTCTGTAGAGCTTTAGCTATTACGCTTGGGTTTTTTCTCACTTCTGCATGATGTAGTGAGCATCACAATTTGGGGCTGCTTTGCTGCCTCCTGACCTGGACACCTTGTAATAATTGAAGGAACAATTTATTCAAAATTGTATAAAGAAATTTTACAGGAGAATGTCATGGCAGCAGTCCATGACCTGAAGCTTAAGATATGTTGGGTGATCCAACACCTAAAAAATGGCTGAAAAGAGGACTTCTGGTCGGCGGGCTTAGAGATAGGCAGCAGAGGAATGGAGCTCCGTTCAATTTGAAATTAAAACTAACTTTAAGTTAGATATTCCCTCATCAGACTTCCTACCTAACGCCCAAATAACTTTCCTCGGCAAAGACTGCTGCCCGGAGTGGAGGAACCAGCTTCAAAATCCCCTCCATATTGTTCAAGAGAACATAACATCACCTCACCACCAAAGCCTGTAATACAACGAAGCGCTGAAAGAGCGCAACAAACAGAGGATGTTTCATGTTGGAGGAGCCCTTGGAAACACAGACAGCCACAAGACATAGCTCACATGTTTACATTGGTGCATGGGATGCGGTGGTCCTCAGAGCGGTATAAGCCAAGACATCGCCACACAACAAACAATTGAACTGGCCCATCCATCATACAGAATACCTTGCGATACGCATTCTGGAAGAAGTAGAATCTACAACCAGGGAATCCCCCGATTTGGACACTTAGCCACACTGACTGCATCAGACTTTGGCTCTCAAATCAGGCCTCGAACAGTGGACATCTTGGACTCCTATAAAAAAATAAAAACCCTGACAGTAAAAAAACAACTACCGGGTGAACTCTTGTAGGAGACGCTCAACCTCAGGGACCTGCCTATAAGGGTAAAGTATAACCTACATACACTTGCTGGGACCCATTTGGGCTTGTTGATGGAACGTAGTGGTACATGTTGCTGACACCCTGAACTTTACCATCAAGGTCTGTTGCTGCAGTGGCTGCTACATTAAATTGCTAAGTGTACATAAGTACAGATATCATGAAACCAGCACTTTTACATGTTCTGACATGCTGTAACGTTGTTGACCGCATACCACCACAGCCTTAACTGCACCCTGGAACTGTAAGTGACTTTGCTGGGTTTCTACCATCACATAGGGAACTGGGGAACAAGGGGATCCCACAACAGCACATGCGAGATAGTGTGACCTGACTCAAAGCTGCAATCCTGCACTCTTACTAGATTGTTGCCTTGCTCTATTGGAGCACTGTGGTGAAGATACCTGCCTAGATTTCTCATCTGGTTGTAAATCTGAAGGGAACAGAGGAGGAAGTTTGTATGCCAAACTATCTCACAGAACTGTACATAGAGATTTAGAACAACATACGTGTTGTCTTATAAGTATATGTTGTACCGCATTTCTGTTACATTGCTCTGTTAATCTGTTTCCTTCCTAACAGGTACTTGCTATACTAGAGTATAACATTCAACTGGTATTATTTACTAGTGCATAACTGCATTTTGTTTGCTAGATATTGTCACTTACTTACTTGTCTGAAACAATATACTCTCACTATAACTCTTTTTTTTTTGCACCTATTACTCTATGGGTATATGGAGAAGTATTTAACTACTATGCCAATGGCGAGTTGGAATAAAACAAATGACCGCAGAAATAGGACTGGAAATGAGCAGTCCAGTCAGGGCCCATCCACTGAATTATTCCTAGATAATACCTTGGTTGACACTCACCCTATTGTGAAACAAATATCAATGCTATTTATGCCTAGAATAGATAACTTACAGAGGGGGGTGGATACACTCACGGATGATATTAAGCATTTTTCCACCCGTGTGGTGGAGGCAGAAAACAGAATATCTGACTTGGAAGATTCTAATGTAACTACCACTAGCAAGATAGAGAGCTTAGAAAGACAAGCCACGGCTTTACAATTAAAAATAGATGATCTGGAAAACAGATTGAAACGCAATAATGTGTGTCTCCTTGGCCTACTTGAAACAATAAAACAGTCTGAAATTTTACACTTTGTAGACACCACACTACCCTCACTGTTGAATATTTCCACACAGGATCTTATAGAAGGTGTTGAAAGGGCACACAGAGTAGGTCCGGAGAGGCCCAATGTAGATTTGTCCCAACCCCGTCCTGTAATGATTACATTTCTACACTTTCAAACCAAAACTGCTATTCTGAGAGCTTATAGAAAGATGGAAAGTTTAACTTTTGAGAATGCACGTTTACTCTTATTTCAGGACTTCTCTGCAGACCTCATGAAATGGTGCAGGGAATTCTCGCCACTCTGTTCTAAACTCCATAGAGAGAGCAGACAGGCCTATCTCTTATACCCAGCTAGGCTTAAAATTGTCACTTCCAGGGGACCCAAATTCTTTGACTCTCCATCTGAGGCTCAAACTTCTTGGAAAAAAGAGGGTCTCCTGCTCACATCCCTGCGCAGGGACAAGCTAGACGGGAAGAGGGCTGAGATGTTGGTATACCTGTATAACCCTATTTAAATTACTAACATTTAAATATGTACTATCATACAGTATGATTAAGATAATTAATAGTTTGTATCAATTGAATTTGTGCTTAACAGGTTATTATCCAGTGATCTCTATTGTTTTTTGTGGGAACTTGCTATTAACACATAGATGGCAGCAACCAATCAAAGACACATTAAATGCAGACCACTATAAGACGAGGTTCAGTTTATATGGTTGTGTTATCGAATGTTATGTAATAAGACAGGTTGGGAAAAAATTGCTAATTTCTACTATGGACTTTGTCCAGGGCTCTGTTTTGATGGGGGGGGGGGGTGTTGAACTATCTCAGTCAAGAGATAGAGAAGTTTAGGTTAAATTAAAAAAAGTTAATATGTTGGTTTATACCTGGAAAGAATTTACAACTTATGCTTAGATTGCACTATGAGAATACATGTCTCATCAAGTTAAATGATAACTGTTATGAAAATGAAAATGTAAGAAACTGTTGCAAGATAACAATTTCGTGTTTTTCTCAGATACAGAGAGAGAATCAAGTCGACTGGTGGGGCCCGGTGGTAAATCAAAGTGATGGGAGGCTGGACCGGGAGCCTGTACATTGTGGTGAGAAATGGTCTTTTTTATTTCCCCCTCTTCTCTCCTCTCCTCGCTGTTTCCCTCCCATATATGTTTAAACCACTAAAGAGATCACACAGTGTTCATTCTCAAATGGCAACTTTAATCTATATTCGTGGAATGTAGGGGGAATCCATTCCCCATTAAGAGAAAAACAATTCTAACCCAACTCAGGAAAAAATGAGCGGGGATTGCGTTTCTTCAAGAACATGAAAAATTAAGATCAGATTGGGTGGGGAGGGTTGAATAGGCATCGTACAAAACAGCTAGTAGGGGAGTGGCCATACTCTTTGGAAGGCAATTGGAATATGAAATCACACATATACTTAAAGATCCAGAGGGCAGATACATTTTAGTGCAGGTCCGTATTGCAGGGACTATTTACACTTTATGTAACATAAATGCGCCTAACCAAAAAGATAGAACATTCTGGGAAGCACTGGTGTCCACACTTACTCCATACATACACACGCACATAATTCTGGGAGGTGATTTTAACCTTGCCCCCAGCCCGCACTGTGACAGACTTAGAGATTTGCAAAGAGGGGCAGTTGGCAAGGCTCCTAAGATATCAGATAAAATTGAGAGAGATTTCTTTGCTCTGTTGGGAAATTCTCTGTATGTGGCAGACATCTGGCAGCAATTGAACCCTGATGGAAGGAATTATACATGCATATCTCAGGCTTTCTTTCCCCTCCATGTCACATATTGACCTTTTTAAGATCTCCAATTCCCTAGTTACCCAGGTGATAGATACTAAAATTGATCATGCTCCCATAGCACTATTTATAGATAAAGACGTGCCCGTATGCAATAGACTGACTTTTAGATTCCCAAAATACCTAGCATCTTCCCAAGAGTTTCAAAATTACCTGATACACTGCTGGGACAACTTCCGGGCAACTAATATACAGCATCTAGATACACCAGTGGGCAAAATTATTGCTTATCTAGCACGTAGAAAAAAGCAATGCACAGAGAAACTCAATCAATTGAGAGGCGACCTGGTGGAAGCCTACCTTCAATACTGTACCACACTTTCTAGCCAAAACCACTGGAAGTAAGCAGATATTAAAAAAGAATATAATGCATTACTAGTGCATCAGGCCTCGCAATCACTTAAACATACCAGGGGTAAATATTACAGATACGGGGACAAATCGGGAAAACTTTTAGCATCACTTGTCAATATAAACACTTCTACTAAACATGTGGCTGCACTTAATTTGCAGGGTAAAACTATACAAGACTCCAAATCAATTGCTGTGGCGTTTGCATCATACTACTCTTCCCTGTATACCTGTAACGGACCTCCCAGGACTGGGATACAGGAACAATTTTGGGACTCTATTGATATCCCACAAATATCGGAAATGCAGCGGGATAAACTAAATGCTCCCATTGGCAAAGAGGAGGTTGAAAGAACCATCATGTCTTTATCTTTGGGCAAAGCACCGGGCCCTGACGGGTTACCAATAGAGTTCTATCGCCTGCTTAGGCCACAGGTGACTCCGATTCTAACAGATTTTTGAGGGGGAAATGACACCACCACCCACTTTCTCAGTGGCCTATATCCCCTTAATACTGAAACCGGGGAAGGATGGTTTTATTCCTGAATCATATAGGCCAATCACCTTACTGAATTCGGACTATAAGATCTTAACCAAATTATTATCTGATAGGCTGAAATTCATGCTACCCAGCATTATACCCGAAGACCAAACGGGTTTCATGTATGCAAGATTGTCGGTGACCATCGTACGTAGGGTCATACAAGTAGCACAGCATTTTTGGAATAAGGGAAGGGGAGGATTGGTAAGGGAAATGCTGGAGACTTTTATGTTGTCCCTAGACGCAGAGAAGGCCTTTGACAGAGTTGAATGGGAACATCTTTTCTCCACTATGACCAAAGCCAATTTCTCTGATTCCTTCCTAGCATTCGTCAAAAATTTACATCACTCTCCAATGGACAATATACTGGTTAATAACATGTTTTCCTCTAACATCCATCTACATAGAGGAACCAGAAAAGGATGTCCCCTGTCACCCCTCCTCTTTAACATAGCGCTGGAAATGTTGGCCATCAAACTGTGTCAATCTTTTCCTTTTATTGATATAGCAGGAGCCCCTCAGCACCCAGCATTATACTCAGATGACATGCTTTTATTTGTTCAGAAACCCCAGACGCATATACCTCACATCATGGAATCCCTCCTTGAGTTCAGCCTTTTTTCAGGCTACAGAGTAAATATGCAAAAATCCGAGATCCTATGGTTACACAGAAAAACTTGTTCTACTGATAGGTACCCCTTTGTGGTAGCTAAACATGACATTACCTATTTGGGTATTAAAATTTCGGCTAATCCCAATAAAGTATACTTAGATAGTCTAACCCCATTGTTTGCCAAACTGAAGATGAGAGAAGTTGTAAATCTCTCCCAATCTCGCTTTTGGGAAGGATTAGCCTCCTTAAAATGGTAATTCTCCCAAGATTACTATATTCGCTGCTTATGCTTCCCTTACTCCTAACTAAGGCAGATATTAGATCGCTCAATGATGCGACAAGATGTTTTGTATGGAGGGGAGGGAAACCATGCATCTTGAGGGACAAACTGAGTATGGGCTTTCTTAATAGAGCGCTCGCACTCCCGGATTACAGACTGTACAACTGGGCGGCACTAATTCACTTAGTAATAGATTTGCAGGTAGGCACACATCATTTCTGTAGGTACACACTGGAGCAAGCAGTCTTGGGGGATGTGTCACTAGCATATCTACCACATATAACAAATCTACGAACTGTGAAAGCTCTAGGGCTGAATATGATGTACAGAGATCTTATAAAAGCGTGGCAGCAAGCACATACATTCCTAAAGAAGTCATGTCACCTGTCGTGTTATTTGCCTATACTGATTTTTAAGCATGGTCTGAGACAAAAACTTTCCAATTATGGGAACAGAGAGGTCTAAATCTCTCAAACAGCTGCTAGACCCCATATCAAAAACGGTCAAAACTTTTGGTACTCTACAAAGGGAATATGAACTACCTAGAGTTCCTACAGGTGCGCCATTATGTGGGGGAACTGATCAGAGACAATTCGGAATTTTGGGAGGGGTCCCCCTTTCGTCTTATACAATCATTATACCAAATGGGCAGATTCTCTCTATCAGGGATATACCAAGCACTCCTACACAACCGCTTACTAGGCCTGCGGAATACCTTACAGCCTGAATGGGTTTGGGAGGGAATTAGGGAAATCACTTGGGAAGAAATATGGGACAGTATGGAAAAAGCAAAAATAGCTACGCTGTCTGCGATGTTCAGGGAATCTCAGGTGCAATTTCTCCATAGAGCATATCTCACGCCAAGAGCAATGGTAAAATGGATTCCTAACTGGTCCAATAGATGTAGTAAATGCTCATTAGAATTACCGAATCTCTTACACTATGTATGGACATGCCCACATGTTAGGCAATTTTGGGGTAAAATCCAATACTGGATTAATCAGGCATTACATATACCACTTATTCTACACCCTGAAACTGTTCTATTCTTACAATGGGACCCTCAGTTCAAACAACATGATTCATTACTGAGCTTAACGTGTCAGTAAACCTAAAATATAATGTTATATAATTCTGCACATTATATTAGTGTTATCGTTATAAAAGCTTATATTCCCTTTTAATTTTTTTTAAATATGTCAGTTTTTCAGACCCGCTCTCTGTGCTCTTCTGAGCGGGTCTGTTTTTATTACACAGCGCATCGGGCCAGCTGTATAGTCACATTTATTTAGGGCTTGAGTTAACAAGCCGGGTTTCATTTAGTTAGGTTAAAGAAATATAATAAAAGGAAAAATAAACTGTTGGAAGGGGGGAAAGGGCTTGTATGTCTAGAATGAAGCGTTCCACATAGACACAAGGTGCCTAAACCTAGACAAAATGAAGATTCACATAATTTTTCTTATAATATTTCAAGTTTTGTGCCAAAAACAAAAAAAAATATGACTCATCAATCTGTACCACTAGGCATCATATTGTATTGAAATGGACTGTACGGCATTGTATTGTAAGACACTGTATGCACAGATGTATGTATGTGTTTTTCTTTCCCTTCAACAGCAATAAAAAAGATATTTAAAAAAAAAATGGCTGAAAAAAAAATTTGTTTTCTGTAATGGCCAAGTCCTGACCTAACCCAATTGAGATTCTGTGACATGTCCTGAGGAGGGCTGAGCAATTGAGACAACACAGAAATATTGATAAACTGAAATGGATTTGTATAGGGGAGAATGGTCCAAATTCACTCTCAACATTATACAAGTCTTATAAGAAGCTGCAGAAAACAGGTACAGTAAGCCTTTTTTCCCCCTCAGATTTATGTGGGACAATGTACCCTCAATATATAAAAAATACTTAGCTCTCATAAACCATATCATTATTTTTAACCCATTCTATTTTAGGTTTTCTTTCTACCTTTTTACTTTTTTAAAATCGGGTTAGCACTGCTAATATAAGTTAAAAGTGAAAAGTTAGAGCTTGAGTGAAAGGCTCATAAAGTGCAATAACTTCAGAACTTTGGATATCGCAACCATACTAATTTCCTCTCCTCATAGACTTCTTAACAAAGCCTTATCATTTTATCGCTCATGCACTAACCTGAAACTGCACTAGATAAACTGTGCTAAAGCTGAAGGTGTGTTAAGAATAATTCACATTCCCATGTTCTTCACATAGAAGAAAAGGTTATTTTTATTCTTAAATATTTGTATATATATTTTTTATATATATATATATATATATATATATATATATATATATATATATATATATAGAGTTTGTTTTTTAAACGTATAGCTTTACCTAGTGAAGAGCACAGGAATTTCAATTTTTTCTTTTAAAACACATATAAATACAGTACTATGATATTGCATGTAAGGTAAGGGCTCAAATATATATATATGTATTTTCTATATATGTGCATATACTGTATATATATATATATATATATATATATATATATATATATATGCATGTGTATATACTATATATATATTTATATATATATATATATATATATATATATATATATATACAACAGTGTGTATGCACTCCCACTCAATCTGTGCAGCATGACATTGGATGCTGATAGGTAAACTAAATTAAGTCGATCAAAAAATGTAACAATTCAATCTGCCCACTGACAGGAGAAAATGTGCAAATAACAGAGGATGGCTGTCACAATCATTCTCCTATTGGTTGTCAGCAGCACACCCTCCAGAAATTCTAGAATCTAATAGGTCAAAAGAGTCATAAGCCGTGGAGACACACAGACAGCTTGTATGTGAAAAAAACTAAGTCACCAAATTCATGAAGTGCATCAATCCATGCACAAAATCAACACATACCAGTATTAGATAACCTTATTAGGACAATACATTGAGGTACACTTGCTCTCAGTCGTCCAGGACCCAGATCAATCTATTTGTGACGTGTGTAAACAAGATAACCCATAAGCACACAACCATGGGCCAATAGTATGTTAGAAGGATGTCAAGTCCCACCTCCTAGCATTAGTCAAAATATTAGATTCAAAACCACACAACTACAGGTTCAAATAACGAAAAAGGAATCCAATGTCAAGAACCCATATGTGATCAATGACACTCATTGTTATAAATAAAGGCAAATATGTGCAATCATAGCGTAAAAACAGAGAAGCATACTAACCAGGAAAAAATTAGGACACAAGCTGAGATACTCTCAGCTGTCAGTGAAACACGGGGTAATGCCCCCAGAGCATTATCCACACTCATTGAAACGTGCCCATAGTCACAAACATTCAATGTGATGAGAGGAGGCATGGGACTGCCTCCGTATCAGATCAATCAACCAAACAGCAGGCATAAATAGACACAATGGGATATATATATCAATGTGTGAGCAGACATGATACAAAGTAGCGTATGATGTCCGGTGCACATTGATAAATGCCAACAACATACGCTGACTCTATTTATCATTGTACCAGCAGTTCTTGTGAACTGCTGGTGCAATGCCGCCCCTGCAGATTTGCAGGCAATCGGCCGCTAGCAGGGGTTGTCAATTAACCCAATCGTATTTGATCAGGTTGATTTCTGTCCACCGCCTCAGAGCAGGTTGACAAGTTATGGAGCAGCAGTCTTTAAACAAGGGGCCTCAAGCTGCATAGAGAGCTTGATAAATATGCCCCATAGTGTCCAACCATATATATCAATGTGAGAATAAACCAAAACTGTACTAAACGTGCAATAGTCATAGTAACCAAACAAATATGGTTCAACTACCCATATGGAAAAATGTTAATAATAATCTGCAATACCAACCCTTGCATCCAAGATCTAAAAAATTCAAAAATTGATGTGGAACTCCAGAGTACATAGTCATAAAACCACAGTGAAAAATGAAGGACAAAAAATGAAGGAAAAAAAATTTAAAATAGAAAATTAAAAATAACATAGGTTACAACCAATGTAGTAAAGGATATCACAATAAGCAAACATACAAAGAGGAATAAAAATGTAAACATATATTAGGGGAAATAACATAACAATGCATCAGGGCTCTCATTTAATGTAAGAAGGCTCTCATGTGGAGAAGTCGGAAGAATAATAGCAACCATTATAGTCTCAAAGCAAAGAGAAAGAGAGAGATTTATGGATCGTGGTAGATACCCACTACGTATGTATTGTTATAGGTAGCATTGCCACTTAGTGTTGACATTCAGTCCCTTGAGGGACAGAGTACCGAATTTGAAAATCCATTCGGCTAGATTTAGAGTTTTGCGTTAGCCGTCAAAAGCAGCGTTGAGGGGTCCTAACATTACCAGTGGCCGTCCGCTGGTATTTAGAGTCAGCCAGGAAAGGGTCTAATGCTCACTTTCGTACCGCGATTCCAGGCTACCGCAGATCCCCTTACGCCAATTGCATATCCTATATTTTCTATGGGATCTGCCTAACACCGGTATTTGGAGTCTTGGGAGAAGTGAGCGGTAGACCCTCTACCGACAAGACTCCAGCCGCAAAAAAAAGTCAGTAGTTAAGAGCTTTATGGGCTAACGCCGGAATATAAAGCTCCTAACTACTGTGCTCTAAAGTACACTAACACCCATAAACTACCTATGTACCCCTAAACTGAGGCCCCCCACATCGCCGCCACTATAAAAAATGTTTTTAACCGCCACCTACATTATACCGATAAACCCCTAATCTGCTGCCCCTAACATTGCCGACCCCTATATTATATTTATTAACCCCTAATCTGCCCCCCCAACATTGCCACCACCTAACTACACTTATTAACCCCTAATCTGCCGACCGGACCTTGCCACCACTATAATAAATGTATTAACCCCTAAACCGCCTCACTCCTGCCTCGCAAACACTATAATAAATTTGATTAACCCCTAATCTGCCCTCCCTAACATCGCCGCCACCTACCTACAATTATTAACCCCTAATCTCCCACCCGCAACATCGCCGCTGCTATAATAAAGTTATTAACCCCTAAACCTAACTCTAACTCTAACCCTAACCCTAAAACCCCCCTAACATAAATATAATTTAAATGAAACAAAATAATATTCCTAAAATTAACTAAATTAATCCTATTTAAAACTAAATACTTACCTATCAAATAAACCCTAATATAGCTACAATATAACTAATATTTACATTGTAGCTATTTTAGGATTTATATTTATTTTACAGGCAACTTTGTATTTATTTTAACTATATACAATAGCTATTAAATAGTTAATAACTATTTAATAGCTACCTAGTTAAAATAATTACAAAATTACCTGTAAAATAAATCCTAACCTAAGCTACAAATACAACTAACACTACATTATCATTAAATGAATGAAATAAATGACATACAAATAGCTAAAATAAAATACAATAAAATAAACTATACTATAATACAAAAAAACAAAAACACTAAATTACAAAAAAATAAAAAAGAATTACAAGCAGTTTAAACTAATTATACCTAATCTAAGCCCCCTAATAAAACAAAAAAATCCCCCAAAATAAAAAAAAATCCCTACCCTATTCTAAAATACAAAAGTAATCAGCTCTTTTACCAGCCCTTAAAATGGCTTTTTGTGGGGCATTGCCCCAAAGTAATCAGCTCTTTTACCTGAAAAGAAAAATATAATACCCCCCAACATTACAACCCACCACCCACACACCCCTACTCTAACCCATCCAAACCCCCCTTAAATAAACCTATCGCTAACCCCCTGAAGATCATCCTACCTTGAGTCGTCTTCACCCAGCCGAGCCGAATTCTTCATCCAAGGAGCGCAGAGGAGGTCCTTGATCCGGAAGAAGTCTTCATCCAAACGGATAAGAAGAGGTCCTCCATCCGGTAGAAGTGTTCATCCAGGTGGCGTCTTCAATCTTCATCCATCCGGAGCGGAGCCATCTTCAATGGAGCTGACGCGGAGCCATCCTCTTCAACCGACGGACTAACGACGAATGAAGGTTCCTTTAAGGGACGTCATCCAAGATGGCGTCCCTTCAATTCCGATTGGCTGATAGAATTCTATCAGCCAATCGGAATTAAGGTAGAAAAAATCTGATTGGCTGATGCAATCAGCCAATGAGATTGAAGTTCAATCCGATTGTCTGATCCAATAAGCCAATCGTATTGAACTTGCATTCTATTGGCTGATCGTAACAGCCAATAGAATGCACGTTCAATACGATTGGCTGATTGGATCAGCCAATCGGATTGAACTTCAATCAGATTGGCTGATTGCATCAGCCAATCAGATTTTTTCTACCTTAATTCCTATTGGCTGATAGAATTCTATCAGCCAATCGGAATTGAAGGGACGCCATCTTGGATGATTTTTTCTACCTTAATTCATATTGGCTGATAGAATTCTATCAGCCAATCGGAATTGAAGGGATGCCATCTTTGATGACAGCAATAAAATCTGATCTGTTTATTTTAGAAAACCTGCATCTTGTGTGTCTCATAATCAGCCATAAATAGATTCGCTAGGGATGGGGCCACATTGGTCCCCATCATGGTTCCTGAGATCTGAAGATAGTATGTTTTCTCGAAGAGAAAGTCATTTTTTGAAAAGCAGTTGGTAAGTAACTCAATCAAAACATATTTGATGGGTCCCACGTTTGTGGGATTACTGTGTATAAGCTGGAGATGTCAAGAGTCACTAGAAGGTCAGTAGCTTTGATGTTAGTGAGTGTGTGATCAATTTGATGAAGGAAGATGAATCCTGTATATATTACTTCATTTGTTTCAACCATGGTTGGAGATGGAAGTCTACAAACTTTGCCAAGGCATCACATAGTGAGTTTTTGATGAATTTCTTGTTTGTCACAGTCGGTTCTCTACACAAAATGTGATATGATTTGTCATCCTTCAGTTGGCATAATTCCTCTTCTCTGTAGTCACAGAGGTCCATCATGACCACGGCATCTCCCTTATCAGCCAGTCTAATCACTATGACTTTATCCTTAGATAAGGTGTCAATGGCTAATCTTTCATTCTTGGTGAGGTTATCACTCACTGTAGGTAGATTCTTTCACCACCCTGCCATTTTCAGAATCCACCTGGATGCAGCGTAGTAGTCAAATGAAGCATTGAGAAAAAAAACACAAAATATTAACGAAAAAACACGTAACTACCCACACGAAATAACAAACAAACCTAACCGCAGCAGGAAATAATAAAAAAACCTAACCGTCCACACAAAGTATTAACAAACACCTAAACCGCCATCCCCCACATTAAAAAATAATAAAGTAATTAACCCCTAATCTGCAAATTAAACAATGCAAATAACATAATTAAAATATTAACCCCTAAACAGCCAACCCCCACATTGCAATAAACCTAATTAACCTATTAACCCCTAAACTTCCAGCCCCCCACATCACAATAAACCTAATTAACCTATTAACCCCCTAAACCATCAACCTCAAAAATGCAATAAACCTAATTAACCTATGAACCCCTAAACCGCCAACCCACCACATTGCAATAAACCTAATTAACCTATTAACTCCTAAACTGCCGATCCCCCACAACGCAAATAACTAATTTAATTACTAAGCCCCCTAACCTAACACCCCTAAATTAACCCCAATTACATAAACTAAGTTACAATTAAAATAAAAAATCCTAACATTAATTTAAAAATAAAACCTAACATTAAATTTAAAAAAAAAAATCTAAATTAAAAAAAATAAAAAAGTCTAAAAATACAGAAAAAAATAAACAAAATTATGAAAAATAAAAAAAATTAAAGCCCTCCCAAAATAAAAGCACCCCCTAATCTAAACTAAACTACCAATAGTCATTAATGGGACTTTTGTAGGGCATTTCCCTAAGTCATACAGCTCTTTTACATTTACGTCCCCCCTAACAATAATCTCCCCACCCACCAAACCCCCCAAAATAAAAAAACCTAACACTAAAAAACCTAAACTACCCATTGCCCCTAAAGGGGCATTTGTATGGGCATTGCCTTTAAAAGGGCATTCAGCTCTTTTACTGCCCTTAAAAAGGGCATTCAGCTCTTTTACAAGGCAATAAAATCCCTCTTAAAAAAAATAAAAATAAAAAACCAACCCTCAGAACAGAAGAACGGTGACCGCGGAGCCATCAAGTGTGGAGATCCTCTTTGTATGATCGTCAATGTACACTGAAGATGGAATGCAAAGTATCCGTTTAAAAATGGGGTACCTTGCATTCCTATTGGTTGAAATTTTGAAGTCAGCCAATAGAATGAGAGCTACTGAAATCTTATTGGCTGATTTGAACAGCCAATAGGATTTCAGTAGCTCTAAATCTATTGGCTGATTTCAAAACTTCAGCCAATACGAATGCAAGGTACCCCAAACTGAATGTGGTATCTTCTATTCAATTTTTAGTGTACGACAGAGATCGAATGAAGAGGAGCCTCCACGCCGCTGAGGACCGCGGCTGAGGACCACCGCTCAGGATCCATGCATTGGGAAAGACCGCTCCGTGCCGCCTTCGCTCCGGATCAAGATAGAAGACGATGTAGCCGCCTGCAAGAAGCCCTTCACCGCCGGACTTCAGGAACGATGAGTACCTATTTGGGACTTAGTCTTAGTTTTTTTTTTATTTTTTGTGGTGGCTTTTTTTTTAGATTAGGGTTTTTTGGGCTGTAAAAGAGCTGATTGCCCTTTTAAGGGAAGTAAAAGAGCTGAATGCCCTTTTAAGTGCAATGCCCATACCAATGACCCTTTAGGGGCAATATGTAGCTTAGGTTTTTTAGACTGAGTTTTTTTAATTTTGCTGTTAGAAGGTAATTGGTACCTAGGCTGTTGGTAGTTTAGTATTAGATTAGGAGCAATTTGCTTTTATTTTTGATAATTTATTTTTTTATTTTTTGTAATTTAGTGTTTATTTTTTTGTAAGTTAGTAAATTGTATTTTATTAATTTAATTTATTTCATTTTATTGTAATGTTAGGTTTTAGTGTATTTATTTTAACTAGGTAGCTAGTAAATAGTTAACTATTTACTAACTAGTCTACCTAGTTAAAATAAATACAAACTTACCTGTGAAATAAAAATAAAACCTAAGATATATACAATATAACTATTCGTTATTTTGTAGCTAGCTTATTTATTTTTTTACAGGTAAGTATGTATTTAGTTTTAAATAGGAATTATTTAGTTAATAATTGTAAGGTTTATTTAGATGTATTTTAATTATATTTAAGTTAGGGGGTGTTAGGCTTAGGGTTAAGTTAGAGTTAGGGTTAGACTTAGGGTTAGGTTTACGTTAGGGTTAGAATTAGGGGTCAATATATTTATGTAGAGTTAGTGATGTGGGAGGTCAGAGGTTTAGGGGTTAATAATTTAGTTTAGTATATTACTTTGTTGGGGGGCTTGCGGTTTAGTGGTTAATAGGTTTATTAAAGCGGAGGTGTGGATGAACGGCAGATTAGGGGTTAATAATATTTAAATAATGTTTGCCATGCGGGAGGGATGCGGTTTAGGGGTTAATAGTTTATTATAGTAGCGACAATGTCGGGGAGTGGCGGAATAGGGGTTAATAAATTATAATAGTGGCGGCGAGGTCCGGAGTGGCAGATTAGGGGTTAAATTACATTTATTATAGTGTTTGGGATGCGGGAGGGCCTCGGTTTATGGGTTAATATGTAGTTTATGGGTGTTTAGTGCACTTTTAAACACTTTAATTATGAATTTCATGCTACAGCTTTGTAACTTAAAACTCATAACTACTGACTTTAGATGGCGGTACGGATCTTGTCAGTATAGGGTTTACCGCTCACTTTTTAGCCTCCCAGTAAAACTCGTAATACCGGTGCTATGGGAGTCCCATTGAAAAAAGACTTTTTAAAAAGTGCGGTACTGACGTTGCGTGACGGCCATAAAGGTGTGCGGTACACCTATACCTACAAGACTTGTAATAGCAGCGTTATGAAGCATAACGCTGCTTTTTCACTCATGACGCAAAACTCGTAATCTAGCTGAATGTTTTTAAGAAATTTGTATTCAATTAGATAAAAGCATTGATTAGCGCTGCGGAATCTGTTGGTGCTCTACAAATAACCGATAATAATAATAAAATAATAATGATGGTAAATATGTTAGTAAGCATTATTTACTTCACAAACACATTTCATATTTAATTAAAGGGTCCTTGTAAACAAAAACATTTATTTGTGCATATGAAACAGTAACTAAATATGTAAATGTTTTGGTTGATAAAAATGAAATAAAAATGTTATATGTTAGAATTGATGCTAGTTTGTTGCAGACGTTACTATTTATTCTCATAGGCTGACAAGGGCAATACCCATAGCTACACACAACTTTAACAAGTAGAAGTAACACATTTCAAAATAACTTATTTTTCATGGAACAAAGTAAAAAGCTGCAAGTTTTGCAAAGAGTCTTGTGGAGAGAGTCATTTTTAATTTTTAAGTATTTTGATTTCCTGTTTTCAGCTCATTTGTGTAAAATCTGCAGTGTTTGAATGGGCTTTGTGTCTGATCTAGTCTCAAATGTATCCAATTTGCATCCAATTGATCAGATTTGTAATTATTTATTTCTCTCTCATACATATTTTTTTTTTTCATGTTTCCCTTAAAAGGGGCATGGAACCAAACAGGTTATTTTGTGATTCAGATAGAGCATGCAATTGTAAACAACATTCTACTTTATTTCTAGTATCAATTTGTCTTTCTTCTCTTTGTATATTTTGTTAAACAGCAGGGATGTAAGCTCAGGAGCATGCACATGACTAGAGCACTATATGGCAGCAGTTTTCCAATATTGTTATACATTTGCAAGAGCAGTAGATGGCAGCACTATTTCCTGCCATGTAGGGCTACAGACACCTACCTATGTATCTCTTAAACAATGAATACCATGAGAACAAAGCAAATTAGATAACAGAAGTAAATTTATAATGGTATGCTCTGTTGGAATGACAAAATAATATTTTGGGTTTCCTGTCTCTTTAACTAAGAACTTTTGTTTGCACTTCTACAATGACAGCAATTGTTTCAATCTTAGTACAGCTTACCATATAAACTGACTTTGAAGACTATTATCATTTTTTACTCAGATGTATATATATATATATATATATAGCAAAACACCAACAATTATGTAATTAGTTTATCTTGAATGGTTGACTGAGATGGAATACATTTCATGCTTTCAGACCATTAAGTAAAGGTTAAGATAAAAAAAAGTTTTGGTTTCTGTATGTTTTATTTCATTTAACCTTTTCTTGCAGGAGTATCTTGAAAGCTTTTTAGTTTGCCATTAAATATCAATTTTGCGTTGCATTCCCTTTTTACATGAAAAAAAGATTATACTCTATTCTGACAACAGTAGCTCAAAAAAGGCTTTATTGATGTTATTACATTAGACTCCCTAGTACGTTAAAATTACCCTAACATTGCTTAAAATTGCACTACCTTGGAACATAGAAATATAAAGATAAGCTGTATACTCCAGAGGCAGCTTTTACTTTTCTACGTTTTCAAAATATTGAATTTGAATAAAATGCATAATAGCATAACATTCTTTTAACCTTAAAAGTTTATCTAGTAGATAAAGAACACACTGGGAAAAAGTATAATTTGCACCGTAAATATAAAGCCCTCTGTACTCCTTAACTTATTGTGTTCTTGACGTATAGATCTGTCCTATTGTACCTTTGCAGCGCAGGTATGCAGAACTCCCAATTATCTCGCTGCTTTGTTTTATGCTTGGTGTTCTGCCTCATTGTCCTTCTCAGAGCATTCCTTTTTCATGAAGAGATGAGTAACTGCCTCAGTTCTGTTCAGGCCCACCCTTAACCTTCTAATGTTAAAAAAGAAAGAAGAAGGTGGTGCCTAGGGCAGTCTGGTGTTTAGATGGAAACTATTAACTAATATCAATATATATCTATAAAAAGTGCAAATGTAGCAATTGCTCTTGGATTCAATAAAATATATTTAATAACACATTAAGCAATACATAAAACAAACATTTATGACACCGGTGTCCAATGCAAAAGAAAATATATACACACACACATATATATATATATATATATATATATATATATATATATATATCTTGGATTTAAAATAACATTGATTAGAGGTCAATATGTCTCTATATTGGTGGGTATAGTTAGTCCAATATTACTGGCTGATATGCTTGAACAATAATTAATCCAAAAGTCGGATCGTATCTTGAAGATTATGAACTTTTTCTGTCAAAGATATATTCAGTGGTAGCTACAATATAACTTGTACCTTGTTTCGTAAGTATTTATCTTACTTTGTAGCCATTTCTGCTGTGGTATCTTATTCACAACAAGTCGTATCTTACTTTGTAGCCGCTTCTCCTGCAGTGTTTTACTCACAACAGGCAATGGATTTCCTCTGTTAGTCCCGTTGGATTTCCTCCGTTAATCACGTGGGCAACTGTATCCAATCGCTCTGTGGTTAGATGATTTGATAGTGTGCGCACTGTTTGAATTGAAGACAGTTTCATCCTATACTCCTACCGCTATTCCTCATACATCCTCTGCACTCCTCTTAGGGTAACTAGCAGGGTTGATGCAGCTGTTCTGGGAGTCAATAGGTTTCACAACAATGTTCTCAGCTGGTGTTAATCGATATCATCTACGCGTTTCAGCTCGTAGGCAGCCTTTGTCAAGATGTCCAATAGCCAGCTGATCATCCTTTTTATGGCATTCTCAATTAACCCCTTTATGTCCAAATCCATAAATTAGCATATTCATCATGGCGAATTGTTCATTTATTTGAGACACATATTTAACTTGATTAAAATACACTATAACTAAAAGTAATTAATACTAAGAAAGACAGTTTAAAATCCTGATTTAATTTAATCATATACAGATTATGTCTAACATATGATTTATATGAGTCACAGTGATTTCATGTTAGTAGGAAAATAGAGTGATTTCATGTACGTGGAAAAAAAATTCTTATTCGTCCTTGCTGTTTAAGAACTAATCATAAGCTAAGAATGAGCAAATAGAAGATGTAAAAAATGTATATAACATTTTTAAAGAAATATGAAAAAAATATATAAAAATGTCTATAAATGTACATATATGGGGTTATTCTCTTAATAAAAATATGATGATGATATATGGGGTTATTCTCTTAAAAATATGATGCAAATCCACCTATATCAGGCAATTAAGATCCAACTCACTGTTCAAACCTAAAGGGAACAAAGTACCAAAACTATATTTAAATTCAGCCTCATTCATGAGTAATTTCTGTTCCATATTTAATTTTCTACTATATTTTTTAATTTTATGAACCCACCAGTATTTCATTGATTCAACTCGACTATGATGTTTTTCTTTAAAATGCCTATGTAAGACTGCATCTTCTCTTTCATGTTCTATAGCCAATATATGCTCTCTAATCCTATCTTTTATTTTTCTGCTAGTTTATCCAAAATACTTCACATTGCATTCACATTGGATCATATATATTATGTTTTTTTTTCTGATTTAATGCTCTTTATCTTTTTACTAAATTTACAAGATTTGCAATCATAACACGGAAATAAACTTTCTATCTTATATCTTTTTAAACCTCTGTTTTCTTTTTCTTTCTTTTTCTTATATTTACTTGGGGCTAATAGGTTCTTAAAATTCATTTATTTTAGCTGGCTCATAACCCCTTTGTTCACATTTCTCTACCAGAATTTTTGATTGTTCTACATAGCTGGATAGGTCAGAACAATTCTTCCTAATCCTTAGCAATTGCCCTCTAGGTAGATTTATTTTCCAGTTTTCATGATGACAACTTCTGGAATCAATATAATTATTAGAGTCGACCTTCTTAAAAAAAATTCTGGTTTTTATTTATTCATCAATAATTTCTAATTCTATATCCAAAAAATGTATCTTATACTGACTATACTCATGTGAAATTCAAGCCAAATCAATTTTTATTATAGGGGCCGTATGGAAGGGGCCGTATGGAACTTGATGCCTCATGTTTCTGGCGAGCCTTTGGGCTCACCAGAAACACAAGATATGAAGCAGCAGTCTAAAGACTGCTGATTCATAACCTGTCCGCCTGCTCTGAGGCGACGGACAGACATCTTAGAAAATCAACCCAATCAAATACGATCGGGTTGATTGACACCACCTGCTAGTGGCCGATTCGCCACAAATCTGCAGGGGGGCGGTATTTCACCAGCAGTTCACCAGAACTGCTGGTGCAATGATAAATGCAGAGAGAGTATGCTGTCGGCATTTATCGATGTGCAGCAGACATGATCCGCAATATCGGATCATGTCCGCTCGCACGTTCTCAAATAGGCCCCTAAGTCTTCTCTCCAAATCAGGAACATGTCATCAATGTAGCGCTTATAGAACACAAGGTTCGCACCCCACGCAGAATTTTCATGAACATTTTCTTTAAATTCTCCCATAAAACAAGTTGGCGTAACTGGGTGCAAACTTTGTGCTCATCGCTGTCCCTTTTATCTGGAGGTAGAAATTATTCTCAAATTTAAAGTAGTTCTTTTTAGTATACATTCTATACATTGTAAAATAAAATTTCTTTGACTATCAGACATATTTTCATCTCTCTTTATACACGACTTGATGGCTTTTACCCCCAATTCATGATCTATATTAGTATATAGGGCACTAACATCACATGTTACTAGTACAAAGTTACTTTCCCATCTTATTTATTTTGAAAAATTAAGAAAACGTGTTGAATCAAAAAGTTATGATTAAAGATTGTTAACATATTATCAATGTATTGTGATAAATTTGATCTAATGGAGTCAATGCCTGAAATAATAGGATGGCCTTGAGGATTATTATGATTCTTTTGTATTTTTCTTCTCTCTGATGGTTTACATAATTTTTTTCTCTATTAAAACAACCTCTATTCTCTTGTTTCCCTCTATTATCGTCCCATTGGTAATTGTTAGGAATTCTTCCTTGTCTTTCCCTTCTTTGGTCTCTATAGTGATAGTTTTGTATATATGCACCTAAATTACGAGTTCTGCGTTAGCCTTAAAAAGAAGTGTGGTAAGGGGTCCTAACGCTGCTTTATATCTAACGCTGGTATTACAAGTCAGGCAGGAAAGGGTCTTTTTTCTGTGACTCGAGGCTACCGCAAATCCCCTTACGTCAATTGCGCATCCTATCTTTTCTATGGGATTTTCTTAATCCCGGTATTACAAGTCTTGGAAGAAGTGAGCGGTAGAGCCTCTACCGCCAAGACTCCAACTGCAAAAAAAAGTCAGTAGTTAAGAGTTTTATGGGCTAACGCCGGAACATAAAGCTCTTAACTACAGTGCTAAAAGTACACTAACACCCATAAACTACCTATGAACCCCTAAACCGAGGCCCCCCCACATCGCAAACCCTATAATAACATTTTTTAACCCCTAATCTTCTGACCAGACACTGCCGCCACCTACATTATACCTATGAACCCCTAATCTGCTGTCCCTAACATCGCCGACACCTATATTATATTTATTACCCCCTAATCTGCCCCCCCCCAACCTCGCTGCCACCTACCTACACTTATTAACCCCTAATCTGCCGACCGGACATCACCGCCACTATAATAAATGTATTAACCCCTAAACCGCCACACTCCCGCCTCACAAACACTATAATAAATCTTATTAACCCCTAATCTGCCCTCCCTAACATCGCTGACACCTACCTACAATTATTAACCCCTAATCTGCCGCCCCCAACGTCGCCGCTACTATAATAAATGTATTAACCCCTAAACCTAAGTCTAACCCTAACAACCCCCTAAGTTAAATATAATTTAAATAAAACAAAATAAATTTACTTTAATTAAATAAATTATTCCTATTTAAAACTAAATACCTATAAAATAAACCCTAATATAGCTACAATATAACTAATAGTTACATTGTAGCTATTTTAGGGTTTATATTTATTTTATAGGCAACTTTGTATTTATTTTAACTAGGTACAATAGCTATTAAATAGTTAATAACTATTTAATAGCTACCTAGTTAAAATAATTACAATATTACCTGTAAAATAAATCCTAACCTAAGTTACAATTACACCTAACACTACACTATCAATAAATTAATTAAATAAAGTAACTACAATTATCTAAACTCAAATACAATTAAATAAACTAAACTATAGTACAAAAACAAACAAACACTAAATTACAAAAAATAAAAAAAATTACAAGAATTTTAATCTAATTACACCTAATCTAAGCCCCCTAATAAAATAAAAAAGTCCCCCAAAATAATAAAATGCCCTACCCTATACTAAATTACAAAGTAATCAGCTCTTTTACCAGCCCTTAAAAGGGCTTTTTGTGGGGCATCGCCCAAAAGTAATCAGCTCTTTTACCTGTAATAAAAAAATAGAACCCCCCCCAACATTACAACCCACACACCCCTACTCTAAAACCACCCAATCCCCCCTTAAAAAAACCTAACACTACCCCCCTGAAGATCACCCTACCTTGAGCCGTGTTCAGCCAGCCGGCCACCGATGGAACAGAAGAGGACATCCGGACCGGCAGAAGTCTTCATCCTATCCGGGCAGAAGAGGACATCCAGACTGGCAGACATCTTCATCCAGGCGGCATCTTCTATCTTCATCCTTCCAGAGCGGAGCGGAGCCATCTTCTATCCAGCTGACGCAGAGCCATCCTCTTCTTCCAACGGACTAACGACGAATGAAGGTTCCTTTAAATTACATCATCCAAGATGGCGTCCCTTGAATTCCGATTAGCTGATAGGATTTGACCTTGCATTCTATTGGCTCATCCAATCAGCCAATTGGATTGAACTTCAATCTGATTGGCTGATTAAATCAACCAATCAGATTTTTCCTACCTTAATTCCGATTGGCTGATAGAATCCTTTCAGCCAATTGGAATTCGAGGGACGCCATCTTGGATGACGTCATTTAAAGGAACCTTAATTCGTCATTAGTCCGTTGGAAGAAGAGGATGGCTCCGCGTCGGCTGGATAGAAGATGGCTCCGCTCCGGAAGGATGAAGATAGAAGATGCCGCCTGGATGAAGATGTCTGCCAGTCCGGATGTCCTCTTCTGCCCGGATAGGATGAAGACTTCTGCCGGTCCGGATGTCCTCTTCTGTTCCATCGGTGGCCGGCTGGCTGAACACGGCTCAAGGTAGGGTGATCTTCAGGGGGGTAGTGTTAGGTCTTTTAAAGAGGGGATTGGGTGGTTTTAGAGTAGGGGTGTGTGGGTGGTGGGATTGTATTTTTTTATACAGGTAAAAGAGCTGATTACTTTGGGGCAATGCCCCGCAAAAAGCCCTTTTAAGGGATGGTAAAAGAGCTGATTACTTTGTAATTTAATATAGGGTAGGGCATTTTATTATTTTGGGGGGCTTTTTTATTTTATTAGGGGGCTTAGATTAGGTGTAATAAGATTAAAATTTTTGTTATTTTTTTTTATTTTTTGTAATTTAGTGTTTGTTTTTTTTGTACTATAGTTTAGTTTATTTAATTGTATTTGAGTTTACATAATTGTAGTTAATTTATTTAATTAATTTATTAATAGTGTACTGTTAGGTGTAATTGTAACTTAGGTTAGGATTTATTTTACAGGTAATATTGTAATTGTTTTAACTAGGTAGCTATTAAATAGTTATTAACTATTTAATAGCTATTGTACCTAGTTAAAATAAATACAAAGTTGCCTGTACAATAAATATAAACCCTAAAATAGCTACAATGCAATTATTAGTTATATTGTAGCTATATTAGGGTTTATTTTATAGGTAAGTATTTAGTTTTAAATAGGAATCATTTATTTAATTATAGTAAATTTATTTTGTTTTATTTAAATTATATTTAATTTAGGGGGGTGTTAGGGTTAGGGTTAGACGTAGGTTTAGCGGTTAATAACTTTATTACAGTAGCGGCGACGTTAGGGGCGGCAGATTAGGGGTTAATAATTGTAGGTAGGTGGCAGCAATGTTAGGGAGGGCAGATTAGGGGTTAATAAAATTTATTCTAGTGTTTGCTAGGCGGGAGTGTAGCGGTTTAGGGGTTAATACATTTATTATAGTGGCGCAATGTCTGGTCGGCATATTAGGGGTTAATAAGTGTTGGTAGGTGGTGGAAACATTGGGGGGGACAGATTAGGGGTTAATACATATAATGTAGGTTTCAGCAGAGACAGCAGATTAAGGGTTCATAGCTATAATGTAGGTAGCGGCGGTGTCCGGAGTGGCAGATTAGGGGTTAATAGTATAATGCAGGTGTCAGCGATAGTGGGGGTGGCAGATTAGGGGTTAATAAGTGTTAAGTTAGGGGTGTTTAGACTCGGGGTTCATGTTAGGGTGTTAGGTGTAGATTTAGAAAGTGTTTTCCATAGGAAACAATGGAGCTGAGTTAGGAGCTGAACGCTGCTTTTTTGCAGGTGTTAGTTTTTTTTCCAGCCATCTCAGCCCCATTGTTTCCTATGGGGAAATCGTGCACAATCACATTTTTCCAGCTTGAGAGTTGAAGGGAAGCTAAATTTGGATCAACGCTCCCTTTTCTGAGGCTAACGCAGCCATTCAGACAACTCGTAATACCAGCGTTGGCTTAAGGGTGCGCTGAAAAAAAAAGGCTCGTTAGCACCATGGGTCGTTACCGACAAAACTCGTAATCTAGGCGATGGTTTGTTATATTGTTATCTCTATAATTTTTCGTTCTTTTATAGAAATAATTTCTCCTATCTCTAAAAAAGTATTGTTGTTCATTTTGTCTATTTCTTCCATTTATATTGGTCCAATTGGTGTTTATTGGCTTATCCTCTCTTCTGTAATATGTGTTTAATTGGTTTGAATCTAATCTTTGTCTTGATATTATTGTTTAATCTCTCTGCTTGTTGTCTTCTTGTGCTTGTAATATCTCAACTCTATTTTTGCTAAATAATATATTATTTAACAAAACCCAGAAAACAGCTATATCATGAACCTATAAAGAAAGCATAGAACAGAGGAGCACATCATGTGTAGATCAGCATATTCAAACATGAGCATGTAGACATTCAACCCAAATCAGTACTCACATTTGATATACTGTAAGTACACTTATGCACTGGTAGGAACAGGCTGAGGTATACAAGTGTGGTCCAAAGCACTACAGAAGTTGGTGACTCCAGGTGCTCAGGTGCAATGCAGTGATAGGTAGATCATTCAAAAAGGTGCTTCCACTAGGCTTGTAGTTATAAGAATGGTTTATTAAAAACACTTTAAAAACAATCAAGCAGTGGACATAGAGGGCATGTAAAATATACTCCCTATCTATGCAATGCGTTTCTCGGCTTTGTTACCAGCCGTTTTCTCAGGCATAAAGCACCTTACTACAAACACATCATTTTAAAAGCAAGTGTGGCCAGTTGGCAAGTTGATATCGCCAATTAGGGGAGTGTAAACACACCAGAGTCCCTAATGGATCATTAATTAGTAAATGGAAACCACAAAAAATATAAAAATGTCACATTAAACATATCTCAGAACAGAAGTTACAACCTATGTACAACATTCATAACTAAATGGTAAATATTAGAACATTGTCCCTTTAAGAGATTCTAGAAACATATTTTCATATAATGTTACAATTTCAAATGAAATATTGACACCTGTGATAGTCCTTGTATCCTATTTAGTATTGAATACATGCACATCTCAGATGGCTTTTTCCCAATTATTATAAACTAGTCCTAAAGCCTGTGCACATAAGCCATTTCTTGCAGTACAGCAGTCTCACCCGTTGCTCTCTCTTTACCCCCTCTCTTTTGCTTTCTCTTTACCCCCTATCTTTTGCTCTCTCTCCCCCTCTCTTTTTCTGTATCTCCCTCCCTGTCTTTTGCTCTCTCTCTCTCCCACTTTCTCTTTTGCTCTCTCTCTCTTTCTCCCCCTCTCTTTTGCTCTCTTTCTCTCCCCCTCTCTTTTGTGCTCTCTCTCACCCCTCTCTTTTGCTCTCTCTCCCCCTCTCTATTGCTGTCTCTCCCCCCTCTCTTTTGTTCTCTTTCTCTCCCCCTCTCTTCTGCTCTCTCTCCCCCCTCTCTTTTGCTGTCTCTCCCCCACCTCTCTTTTGCTCTCATTTTCTCCCCTTCTCTTTTGCTCTCTCTCTCCCCCTTCTCTTTTGCTCTCTCTCCCCCTCTCTTTTGCTTTGTCTCCCCTCCTCTCTTTTGCTCTGTCTCTCTTTCCCCCTTTCTCTTTTGCTCTCTCTCTCTCCCCCTCTCTTTTGCTCTCTTTCTCTCCCCCTCTCTTTTGCAATCTCTCTCCCCCTGTCTTTTGCTCTCTCTCTCCCTCTATTTTGCTCTCTCTCCCCTTTCTTTTGCTCTCTCTCTCCCCCTCTCTTTTGCTCTTTCTCCCCTCTGTTTTGCTCTTTCTCTCCCCTCTCTTTTGCTCTCTCTCCCCCTCTATTTTACTCTCTCTCTCCCCCTCTCTTTTGCTCTCTTTCTCTTCCCCTCTCTTTTGCTCTCTTTTCCCCTCTCTTTTGCTCTCTCTCCCCCTCTATTTTACTCCCTCTCCCCCCTCTCTTTTGCTCTCTCTCTCCCCCTCTCTTTTGCTCTTTCTCCCATCTGTTTTGCTCTCTCTCTCCCCTCTCTTTTGCTCTCTCTCCCCCCTCTCTTTTGCTCTCCCTCTCCCCTCTCTTTTGCTCTCTCTCCCCCTCTCTTTTGTTCTCTTTCTCTCCCCCTCTCTTCTGCTCTCTCTCCCCCCTCTCTTTTGCTGTCTCTCCCCACCTCTCTTTTGCTCTCTTTCTCCCCCCTTCTCTTTTGCTCTCTCTCTCCCCCCTCTCTTTTGCTCTCTCTCCCCCTCTCTTTTGCTTTGCCTCCCCTCCTCTCTTTTGCTTTGCCTCCCCTCCTCTCTTTTGCTCTATCTCTCTCTCCCCCTTTCTTTTTTGCTCTCTCTCTCCCCCTCTTTTTTGCTCTCTTTCTCTCCCCCTCTGTTTTGCGATCTCTCTCCCCCTGTCTTTTGCTCTCTCTTCCCCTCTATTTTGCTCTCTCTCTCCCTCTCTTTTGCTCTCTTTCTCTTCCCCTCGCTTTTGCTCTCTCTCCCCCTCTCTTTTGCTCTCTCTCCCCCCTCTCTTTTACTCCCTCTCCCCCTCTCTTTTGCGCTCTCTCTCCCCCTCTCTTTTGCTCTTTCTCCCATCTGTTTTACTCTCTCTCCCCTCTCTTTTGCTCTCTCTCCCCATCTCTTTTGCTCTCTCTCTCCCCCTCTCTTTTGCTCTATCTTCCGCTCTCATTTTGCTTTATCTCTCTCTCTCCCTCTATTTTGCACTCTCTCTTTCTTTTGCTCTCTATCTCTCCCCTTCTCCTTTGATCTCTCTCCCCTCTATTTTGCTCTCTCCCCCCTCTATTTTGCTCTCTCTCCCCTCTCGTTTGCTTTCTCTGTCTCTCACCCTCTATTTTGCTCTCTCTCTCCCCTCTACTTTGCTCTTTCTCCCCCATCTATTTTGCTCTTTCTCCCCCATATATTTTGCTCTCTCTCCCCCCCTCTCTTTTGCTCTCTCTTCCCCCCTCTCTTTTACTCTCTCTCTCCCCCACTATTTTGCTCTCTCTCCCCCCACTCTTTTACTCTCTCTTCCCCCTTTCTTTTACTTTTTATCTCGCCAACTCTATTTTGCTCTCTTTCCCCCCTCTCTTTTGCTCTCTCTATCTCTTCCCCTTTCTTTTGCTCTCTCTCCCCCTCTCTTTTGCTCTCTCTCCCCCTTTCTTTTGCTCTCTCTCTATCCCTCTCTTTTGCTCTCTTGCTCCCCCTCACTTTTGCTCTCTCTCTCCCCCTCTCTTTTGCTCTATCTTCCGCTCTCATTTTGATTTATCTCTCTCTCTCCCTCTATTTTGCATGCTCTCTCTCTTTCTTTTTCTCTACATCTCTCCCCCTCTCTTTTGATCTCTCTCCCCTCTCTTTTGCTCTCTCTCTGCCCTCTCTTTTGATCTCTCCCCCCTCTATTTTGCTCTCTCTCCCCTCTTGTTTGCTTTCTCTGTCTCTCACCCTCTATTTTGCTCTCTCTCTCCCCTCTACTTTGCTCTTTCTCCCCCATCTATTTTGCTCTTTCTCCCCCATCTATTTTGTTCTCTCTCCCCCCCTCTCTTTTTCTCTCTCTTCCCCCCCTCTCTTTTGCTCTCTCTCTCCCCCACTATTCTGCTCTCTCTACCCAACTCTTTTACTCTCTCTTCCCCCTTTCTTTTAATCTTTATCTCACCAACTCTATTTTGCTCTCTTTCCCCCTCTCTTTTGCTCTCTCTCCCTCTCTCTTTTGCTCTCTCTCTCTCCCCCTCTCTTTTGCTCTCTCTCTCTCCCCATCTATTTTGCTCTCTCCCCCTCTCTTTTTTTCTCTCTTCCCCTCTCTTTTACTCTCTCTCTCCCACTCTCTTTTGCTCTCTCTCCATCTCTCTTTTGTTCTCTCTCTCCCCCATCTATTTTGCTCTCTCTCCCCCCTCTCTTTTGCTCTCTCTCCCCCTCTCTTTTGCTCTCTCTCCTCCCTCTCTTTTTGTTTATCTCCCTCCCCCCTCTATTTTGCTCTCTCTCCCATTCTTTTGCTCTCTATCTCTCCCCTTTCTTTTGCTCTCTGTCTCTCCCCTCTCTTTTGCTCTCTCTCCCCTCTCTTTTGCTCTCTATCCCTTCCCTCTCTTTTGCTCTCTATCCCCTCACTTTTGCTCTCTCTCCCCCTCTATTTTGCTCTCTCTCCCCCTCTCTTTTACTCTCTCTCCCCCCTCTCTTTTGGTCTCACTCTCCCCCCACTCTTTTGCTCTCTCTCTCCCCCTCTATTTTGCTCTCTCTCTCCCCCTATATTTTGCTCTCTCCCCCTCTCTTTTACTCTCGCTCTCCTCCTCTATTTTGCTCTCTCCCCCTCTCTTTTACTCTCTCTCCCCCCTTTATTTTGCTCTCTCTCTCTCCCTCTCTTTTGCTCTCTCTTTTCTCTTGTTAAGTGTATCCAGTCCACGGATCATCCATTACTTATGGGATATTAACTCCTCCCCAACAGGAAGTGCAAGAGGATTCACCCAGCAGAGCTGCTATATAGCTCCTCCCCTAACTGCCATTACCAGTCATTCTCTTGCACCCAACGAATAGATAGGATGTGTGAGAGGACTGTGGTGATTATACTTAGTTTCATACCTTCAATCAAAAGTTTGTTATTTTATAATAGCACCGGAGTGTGTTATTCCTTCTCTGGTAGAATTTGAAGAAGAATCTACCTGAGTTTTTCTATGATTTTAGCCGGAGTAGTTAAGATCATATTGCTGTTTCTCGGCCATCTGAGGAGAGGTAAACTTCAGATCAGGGGACAGCGGGCAGATTAATCTGCAAAGAGGTATGTAGCAGCTTATTATTTTCTGACAATGGAATTGATGAGAAAATTCTGCCATACCGATATAATGTAATCTCAGCCTTAAATGCAGTAGCAGTAACTGGTATCAGGCTGTCATGTATGTATATTTTACACTTCAGTATTCTGGGGAATGGCACTTCACTGGAATTATACTGTATGCATAAAACTTTAGCCTAATTTGCAGGGACTAGCAACAGGCTTTTTAATAACACTCAATTTATTAATGTTAAACGTTTTTTGCTGGCATGTAAAATCGTTTAATTTTCTGAGGTACTGGGTGAAAAAATGTTTTGGGCACTATTTTTTTCCACTTGGCAGTCGTCCTTTTTTGGTGCTTTTGCTACGCATCAAAAAATTCAGTCAGAAGTTTATTGTCTTCCCTGCATGATCCGGTTCATCTCTACAGAACTCAGGGGTCTTCAAAACTTGTTTTGAGGGAGGTAATCACTCACAGCAGAGCTGTGAGATTGTAGTTGACTGTGATAAAAAAACGTTTATTTCTGTATTTTTTTTTTTTTTTCTGCTATCAGGGTTAGTTATCCTTTGCTAATGGGAGCAATCCTTTGCTAAAATTGTGCTTTTTACAAAGATTTGATGCTATAACTTTTCAGTTTATTAATTTTCAACTGTCATAACTTTTTCTGTGCTTCTTATAGGCACAGTACGTTTTCATATTATAGTAAATTACTTGAAAAGTATTTCCAAGTTGCTAGTTTATTTGCTAGTGTGTTAAACATGTCTGATTCAGAGGAAGATATCTGTGCTATATGTGCTAAAGCCAAAGTGGAGCCCAATAGAAATTTATGTACTAACTGTATTGATGCTACTTTAAATAAAAGTCAATCTGTACAAATTGAACATATTTCACCAAACAACGAGGGGAGAGTTATGCCGACTAACTCGCCTCACGTGTCAGTACCTGCATCTCCCGCTCGGGAGGTGCGTGATATTGTAGCACCGAGTACATCTGGGCGGCCATTACAAATCACATTACAGGATATGGCTACTGTTATGACTGAAGTTTTGGCTAAATTACCAGAACTAAGAGGTAAGCGTGATCACTCTGGGGTGAGAACAGAGTGCGCTGATAATATTAGGGCCATGTCAGACACTGCGTCACAATTTGCAGAACATGAGGACGGAGAGCTTCATTCTGCGGGTGACGGTTCTGATCCAAACAAACTGGATTCAGATATTTCAAATTTTAAATTTAAGCTGGAAAACCTCCGTGTATTACTAGGGGAGGTGTTATCAGCTCTGAATGATTGTAACACAGTTGCAATACCAGAGAAAATGTGTAGGTTGGATAAATATTTTGCGGTACCGGCGAGTACTGACGTTTTTCCTATACCTAAGAGACTTACTGAAATTGTTACTAAGGAGTGGGATAGACCCAGTGTGCCGTTCTCACCCCCTCCGATATTTAGAAAGATGTTTCCAATAGACGCCACCACACGGGACTTATGGCAAATGGTCCCTAAGGTGGAGGGAGCAGTTTCTACTTTAGCTAAGCGTACCACTATCCCGGTGGAGGATAGCTGTGCCTTTTCAGATCCAATGGATAAAAAGTTAGAGGGTTACCTTAAGAAAATGTTTGTTCAACAAGGTTTTATATTGCAACCTCTTGCATGCATTGCGCCTGTCACGGCTGCAGCAGCATTTTGGTTTGAGTCTCTGGAAGAGACACTTGAATCAGCTCCATTAGATGAGATTACACACAAGCTTAAAGCCCTTAAGTTAGCTAACTCATTTATTTCAGATGCCGTAGTACATTTAACTAAACTTACGGCTAAGAATTCCGGATTCGCCATTCAGGCACGCAGAGCACTGTGGCTAAAATCCTGGTCAGCTGATGTTACTTCTAAATCTAAATTGCTTAATATACCTTTCAAAGGGCAGACCTTATTCGGGCCCGGGTTGAAAGAAATGATCGCTGACATTACAGGAGGTAAAGGCCATGCCCTGCCTCTAGACAGAGCCAAACCTAAGGCTAGACAGTCTAATTTTCGTTCCTTTTGTAATTTCAAAGCAGGAGCAGCATCAACTTCCTCTGCACCAAAACAGGAAGGAGCTGTTGCTCGCTACAGACAAGGCTGGAGACCTAACCAGTCCTGGAACAAGGGCAAGCAGGCCAGGAAACCTGCTGCTGCCCCTAAGACAGCATGAATCGAGGGCCCCCGATCCGGGAACGGATCTAGTGGGGGGCAGACTTTCTCTCTTCGCCCAGGCTTGGGCAAGAGATGTCCAGGATCCCTGGGCGTTAGAGATCATATCTCAGGGATACCTTCTAGACTTCAAATTCTCTCCCCCAAGAGGGAGATTTCATCTGTCAAGGTTGTCAACAAACCAAATAAAGAAAGAGGCGTTTCTACGCTGCGTACAAGATCTTTTATTAATGGGAGTGATCCATCCGGTTCCGCGGTCGGAACAAGGACAAGGGTTTTACTCAAATCTGTTTGTGGTTCCCAAAAAAGAGGGAACTTTCAGGCCAATCTTGGATTTAAAGATCCTAAACAAATTCCTAAGAGTTCCATCGTTCAAAATGGAAACTATTCGGACAATTTTACCCATGATCCAAAAGGGTCAGTACATGACCACAGTGGATTTAAAGGATGCTTACCTTCACATACCGATTCACAAAGATCATTACCGGTATTTAAGGTTTGCCTTTCTAGACAGGCATTACCAGTTTGTAGCTCTTCCATTCGGATTGGCTACGGCTCCGAGAATCTTCACAAAGGTTCTGGGTGCTCTTCTGGCGGTACTAAGACCGCGAGGAATTGCGGTAGCTCCGTACCTAGACGACATTCTGATACAAGCTTCAAGCTTTCAAACTGCCAAGTCTCATACAGAGTTAGTACTGGCATTTCTAAGGTCGCATGGATGGAAGGTGAACAAAAAGAAGAGTTCTCTCTTTCCACTCACAAGAGTTCCCTTCTTGGGGACTCTTATAGATTCTGTAGAAATGAAGATTTACCTGACAGAAGACAGGTTAACAAAGCTTCAAAATGCATGCCGTGTCCTTCATTCCATTCAACACCCGTCAGTAGCTCAATGCATGGAGGTGATCGGCTTAATGGTAGCAGCAATGGACATAGTACCCTTTGCACGTCTACATCTCAGACCGCTGCAATTGTGCATGCTAAGTCAGTGGAATGGGGATTACTCAGACTTGTCCCCTACTCTGAATCTGGATCAAGAGACCAGAAATTCTCTTCTATGGTGGCTTTCTCGGCCACATCTGTCCAGGGGGATGCCATTCAGCAGGCCGGACTGGACAATTGTAACAACAGACGCCAGCCTACTAGGTTGGGGCGCTGTCTGGAATTCTCTGAAGGCTCAGGGACAATGGAATCAGGAGGAGAGTCTCCTACCAATAAACATTCTGGAATTGAGAGCAGTTCTCAATGCCCTTCTGGCTTGGCCCCAGTTAACAACTCGGGGGTTCATCAGGTTTCAGTCGGACAACATCACAACTGTAGCTTACATCAACCATCAGGGAGGGACAAGAAGCTCCCTAGCAATGATGGAAGTATCAAAGATAATTCGCTGGGCAGAGTCTCACTCTTGCCACCTGTCAGCAATCCACATCCCGGGAGTGGAGATCTTAAGTCGTCAGACTTTTCATCCGGGGGAGTGGGAACTTCATCCGGAGGTCTTTGCCCAAATACTTCGACGTTGGGGCAAACCAGAGATAGATCTCATGGCGTCTCGACAGAATGCCAAGCTTCCTCGTTACGGGTCCAGATCCAGGGATCCGGGAGCGGTTCTGATAGATGCTTTGACAGCACCTTGGACCTTCGGGATGGCTTATGTGTTTCCACCCTTCCCGATGCTTCCTCGATTGATTGCCAGAATCAAACAGGAGAGAGCATCAGTGATTCTAATAACGCCTGCATGGCCACGCAGGACTTGGTATGCAGATCTAGTGGACATGTCATCCTGTCCACCTTGGTCGCTACCTCTGAAACAGGACCTTCTGATCCAGGGTCCCTTCAAACATCAAAATCTAATTTCTCTGAAGCTGACTGCTTGGAAATTGAACGCTTGATTTTATCAAAACGTGGTTTTTCTGAGTCAGTTATTGATACCTTAATACAGGCTAGGAAGCCTGTTACCAGAAAGATTTACCATAAGATATGGCGCAAATACTTATATTGGTGCGAATCCAAGAGTTACTCATGGAGTAAGGTTAGGATTCCGAGGATATTGTCTTTTCTACAAGAAGGTTTAGAAAAGGGTTTATCCACTAGTTCCTTAAAGGGACAGATTTCAGCTCTGTCCATTCTTTTACACAAACGTCTGTCAGAAGTTCCGGACGTTCAAGCTTTTTGTCAGGCTTTAGCTAGGATCAAGCCTGTGTTTAAAACTGTTGCTCCACCATGGAGTTTGAACTTAGTTCTTAATGTTTTACAGGGGGTTCCGTTTGAACCCCTTCATTCCATTGATATCAAGTTGTTATCTTGGAAAGTTCTGTTTTTAATGGTGATTTCCTCGGCTCAAAGAGTCTCTGAGTTATCTGCCTTACATTGTGATTCTCCTTATCTGATTTTTCATTCAGACAAGGTAGTTCTGCGTACTAAACCTGGGTTCCTACCTAAGGTGGTCACTAACAGGAATATCAATCAAGAGATTGTGGTTACATCTTTGTGTCCTAATCCTTCTTCGAAAAAGGAACGTCTGCTACACAATCTAGATGTAGTCCGTGCCCTGAAATTTTATCTACAGACAACTAAGGATTTTCGACAAACGTCTTCCCTGTTTGTCGTTTATTCTGGTCAGAGGAGAGGTCAAAAAGCTTCGGCTACCTCTCTCTCCTTTTGGCTTCGTAGCATAATACGGTTAGCCTATGAGACTGCTGGACAGCAGCCTCCTGAAAGAATTACAGCACATTCTACTAGAGCTGTGGCTTCCACTTGGGCCTTTAAGAATGAGGCTTCTGTTGAACAGATTTGCAAGGCTGCAACTTGGTCTTCTCTTCATACTTTTTCCAAATTTTACAAATTTGACACTTTTGCTTCTTCGGAGGCTGTTTTTGGGAGAAAGGTTCTTCAGGCAGTGGTTCCTTCCGTATGAAGAGCCTGCCTGTCCCTCCCGTCATCTGTGTACTTTAGCTTTGGTATTGGTATCCCATAAGTAATGGATGATCCGTGGACTGGATACACTTAACAAGAGAAAACATAATTTATGCTTACCTGATAAATTTATTTCTCTTGTAGTGTATCCAGTCCACGGCCCGCCCTGTCACTTTAAGGCAGGTAATTTTTCCATTAAACTACAGTCACCACTGTACCCTATGGTTTTCCTTTCTCTGCATGTTTTCGGTCGAATGACTGGTAATGGCAGTTAGGGGAGGAGCTATATAGCAGCTCTGCTGGGTGAATCCTCTTGCACTTCCTGTTGGGGAGGAGTTAATATCCCATAAGTAATGGATGATCCGTGGACTGGATACACTACAAGAGAAATAAATTTATCAGGTAAGCATAAATTATGTTTCTCCCCTTTCTATTTTGCTCTCTTTCCCCCTCTCTTTTACTCTCTCTCTCCCCCCTCTCTTTTGCTCTCTCTCTCTCTTCTTCTCTCTTTTGCTCTCTTTCTCTCTTCCCCTCTTTTTTGCTCTCTCTCCCCCCCTTTCTTTTGCTCTCTCTACCACTATTTTTTGCTTTCTCTCTCTCTCCCCCTCTATTTTGCTCTCTCTCTCTCCCCCTTTCATTTGCTTTCTCTATTCCCCTCTATTTTGCTCTCTCTCCCCTCTCTTTTGCTCTCTCTCCCCTCTCTTTTGCTCTCTCTCTCCCCCTCTCTTTTGCTTTCTCTCTCCCCCTCTCTTTTGCTCTCTCTCTCCCCCTATATTTTGCTCTCTCTCCCTTCTCTTTTGCTCTTTCTCCCCCCTCTCTTTTGCTCTCTCTCCCGCCTCTCTTTTTGCATTATCTCTCTCTCCCCCTCTATTTTGCTCTCTCTCTCTCTCCCTTTCTTTTGCTCTCTCTCTCTCTCTCTCTCTCTCTCTCTCTCTCTCTCTCTCTCCCTTTCTTTTGCTCTCTCTCTCTCTCCCTTTCTTTTGCTCTCTATCTCTCCTCCTCTCTTTTGCTCTCAGTCTCCCCTCTCTTTTGCTCTCTCTCTCCCCCTCTCTTTTGCTCTCTCTCTCCCCCTCTCTTTTGCTCTCTCTCCTCTCTCTTTTGCTCTCTCTCTATCTCCCTCTCTTTTACTTTCTCTCCCCTTTCTTTTGCTCTCTCTGTCCCTCTCTCTTTTGCTCTCTCTCTCTCCCCCCTCTATTTTGCTCTCTCTCCCTCCTCTCTTTTACTCTCTCTCTCCCCCCTCTCTTTTGCTCTCTTTCTCTTCCCCTCTCTTTTGCTCTCTCTCTCCCCCTCTCATTTGCTCTCGCTCCCCCTTTCTTTTGCTCTCTCTCCCACTCATTTTTTGCTTTCTCTCTCTCCCCCTCTATCTTGCTCTCTCTCTCTCTCCCCCTCTTTTTTGCTCTCTTTCTCTCCCCCTTTCTTTTGCTGTCTCTCTTTCCCCCTCTATTTTGCTCTTTCTCTCCCCCCTCTATTTTGCTCTCTCTTCCCCCCTCTCTTTTACTCTCTCTTCCCCTCTCTTTTACTCTCTTCTTCCCCCTCTCTTTTGCTCTCTCTCTCCCTCTCAATTTTTCTCTCTCTCCCCCTCTTTTTTGCTCTCTCTCTCCCCCCTCTCTTTTGCTCTCTCTCCCCCCTCTCTTTTGCTCTCTCTCCCCCCTCTTTTTTGCTTTCTCTCTCCCTCTCAATTTTTCTCTCTCTTCCCCTCTTTTTTGCGCTCTCTCTCCCCCTCTCTTTTGCTCTCTCTCCCCCCTCTCTTTTGCTCTCTCTCCCCCCTGTCTTTTGCTTTCTTTCTCTCTCCCCCTCTATTTGCTCTCTCTCTCCCCCTTTCTTTTGCTCTCTCTCCCCTCTCTCTTTTGCCCTCTCTCCCCTGTCTTTTGCTCTCTCTCCCACTCTTTTTGCTATATCTCTCCCCCCCTCTATTTTGCTCTCTCTCTCCCTTTCTTTTGCTCTCTATCTCTCCCCCTCTCTTTTGCTCCCTCCCCCTTCTCTTTTGCTCTCTCTCCCCTCTCTTTTGCTCTCTCTCTCCCCTCTCTTTTGCTCTCTCTCTCCCTCTCTCTTTTGCCCTCTCTCTCCCCTTCTCTTTTGCCCTCTCTCTCCCCTTCTCTTTTGCTCTCTCGCCCCCTCTATTTTGCTCTCTCTCCCCATCTCTTTTGCTCTCTCTCCTCCCTCTCTTTTGCTCTCTCTCCCCCCTCTATTTTGCTCTCTCTCTCCCACTCTCTTTTACTCTCTCCCCCCCACTCTTTTGCTCTATCCCTCCTCTTTTACTCTCTCCCCCTTTTATTTTGCTCTCTCTCTCCCCCTCTCTTTTACTTTCTCTCTCCCCTCTCTATTTTGCTCTCTCTCCCCCCTCTCTTTTACTCTCTCTCTCCCCCTCTCTTTTGCTCTCTCTCTATCTCCCCCTCAATTTTGCTCTCTCTCCCCCTCTCTTTTGCTCTCTCTCCCCTTTTCTGTTGCTCTCTTTCCCATTCTTTTTTGCTTTATCTCTCTCCCCCTCTATTTTGCTCTATCTGCCTCTTTCTTTTGCTCCCTTTCTCTTTTTCCCTCTCTCCCCTCTCTTTTGCTCTTTCTCCCCTCTCTTTTACTCTCTCTCTCTTCCCTTCTTTTGCTCTCTCTCTTCCCCCTCTTTGTCTCTCTCTCTCCCCCTCTCCTTTGCACTCTCTCTCCCCTCTCTTTTGCTCTCCTTGCCCCCTTTCTTTTTTTTTCTCTCTCCCCCTCTGTTTTGCTCTCTCTCTCTATCTATCTATTTCTCTCTGCCCCCTCTCTTAGGCTTTCTCTCTTCCCCCTCTTTGGATCTCTCTCTCCCCATTATTCGGCTTTCTCTTCCCGCTATTTGGCTCTCTCTCCACCTCTTTAGCCTCTCTCTCGCAGCCACAGCCACTTCCGGCCATCCACGCCCCATCACAGTGCCCTGTCCAGCCACGCCCCTTTGTGATACCCCTGTAGGCCATGCCCACCAGACCACACCCCATCTTTCTTTTGCTCCCTCTCTCTCCTCTCTCTTTTGCTCTCTCTCCCCCCTCTCTTTTGCTTTCTCTGCCCCCTCTCTTTTTCTCTCTCTCCCATCTCTTTTGCTTTTTCTCTCTCTTCCTCTCATTTGCTCTCTCTGCCCCCTCTCTCTGACTCTCTCCCCCTCTTTGGCATTCTCTATTCCTCCTCTTTGGCTTTCTCTCTTCCACCTCTTTGGCTTTCTCTCTTCCTCCTCTTTGGCTTTCTCTCTTCCCCCTCTTTGGCTTTCTCTCTTCCCCCTCTTTGTCTCTCTCTCTCATCCTCTCTTTTGCACTCTCTCTACCCCTCTCTTTTGCTCTCTCTGCCCCCTCTCTTTTGCTCTCTCTCTCTCTGCCCCCTCTCTTTGGCTTTCTCTCTTCCCCCTCTTTGGCTCTCTCATTTCACTCTATTTGGCTCTCTCCACCTTTTTTGCCTCTCTCTCACAGCCACAGCCACGCCCGGCTATCCACGCCACATTGCAGTGCCCCGCGTGGTCACTACCCATTATGGCACCCCGTAGGTCATGCCCACCGGACCTCACCCCCACCACAGCACCCCACCTGGTCATGCCCCTTGTCACGCCCTCTTACCCTCCATTGCAGCACTCCTGTTGGCCATGCCACACCACCTCTGCTGTCAGGATCCAAAAGGTCAGGTGTGTTTGTCCTCGCACAGTCTCTACTGCGCATGACAGCTTCGGACAAACACACTTGGCCTTTTATATTATAAGAAAAGCCTTGTGTCCCCAATTTGTTTGTAGTTAAAACTTACATACCACTTCGTTAAATGTATGTTTGTGATCAACAGACTTTTTATACTTGTAATGTGTAACTTACACTTAAATGAAAATGATGATCTCATGTAGATGTATTTATATAACACCCCTAATAATAGTGGCTTTATTGACAGTACCTTTCGCTGACTATTTGCCGCAGGTTACTTATTGTTGTCATTGTATTAACATCAATGTATTTGATGCATATACTGTTGTGAATAACGTGAATGTGACAACCCCACGTGATTAGGAGTGACCAATTAGAATTTAGTAACTAAATATGTGTGACGTAACTTCAAAAAATATACGCTGGGAGTTAAATGACTAGGGGATAATGGATATATGTGTAAAAATAAAAATGTGTGTTTAAGATACTCCTAGTACAATATAAACTAAAATGTTAATGATACTAGTGATCAGAAAATAGAGATCGATATAGTAATCTCTAGCATATAGCTATCAGGGCTTAGATCATAAAATTATGATATAGTGATTTATACAAGTACGTGATATAGTGATATATAAGGGTATTTGATTGTTCCTCAAAGGAGAACTAAAAATAAATTGAGACTAACCTAATGTCTAAACTTTTGTATAATCCTGATTAATATGATAATTATAATGTTTTGCATATAGATAGATCAGTTGGATATTTGGGCTCTAAAATCGATTATATAATTAATAACAAGAAAGATGGTATAATATTTGCAAAAGAACCAAATAAATAAACATATATTTGATCAAAAAAGTTGATACATATAAATATTTAATTTCAGAAAATTACATAAGATATAATATGAATATAATATCCAAACAAAATCCCAGCCAAACAATACAGGCATGAAATAGCATTTATATACCAAATAGGACACAATCTACATCCCCTACAAATATCAGGCATGATCTATAATACCTACCCATATCTAGAATTAGCAACCCAAAACAGACAAATGATGACACATCTCAATGTCTATAATTCAGGGATAGTGTGTAATTAATATTACCTCCCAATCGGTATCTCAAAAGGCTAGTTGTGGGATATAATAAACCTCAGTAAATCTTCTCAACTTAAATCTCCATCTCCATAGAGCTCAAGGTTACATCACAAAGGAATGTTCAGGTGTGGGCATACAAAATGTAAGCCATGTAAACATGTTATTGTAACCAACCATTTCTCTTCTTACACGACAAAGCAAGTGTTTAAAATTGATAGTTGCCTAAATTGTAACTCTTCATTTGTCATTTATTTATTAATATGCAATCTGTGTAACATCCAGTATAAAGGCCTTACCACACGGGATATCAATTCCAGAATCAGAGAGTACCTATCTACCATAGGAGCAGGAAAGACCACATTCCCTCATGTTCAGTATTTTGCGGTACATCACAATAAAAAAGTGGATTAACTAAGGTTGTGTGCAATAGAGCAAGTCAATAACCCAAAAAGAGGGGGTAACAGACAAAAAATGCTGAACAAGAGGGAAATGTTCTGGATATTTAAATTAAAGACTAGAGCACCATATGGTCTTAATTCCTATTACGACTTGATTAATTACTGGGAATAGGCTTTCCATATATATTTAGAGACAGTATTATACATGATTCTTCATTAGCCTAATATTGCTGTGACACAGATGTTTACAGGCTGATACATATTTATTACTCAGGGAAATAGAGATGTATAGATATTATGATTAATTTATTGTATGGATACATGTGAATCACAGTACTTCACATGGGTCTCTGAGAGTGTGCATATTTTGCAACATAGCACTTTGATATTCAATTCTTATCCATGTAGCAGCGTTTGGGGATTATGTTTATACTAGAGAGAGGGGTATCGACATACAGTCGCATAAAGTGGTATTCTAACCCCCTGAACTAATTTATATTTTGTTCTGTAGATATCGAAGAGGAAATATGTCCTCATCATTTACCTGAAAAAACTATGACCAATAGGACATATAGAATTTGTGTTCAGGAGTAACACTTTATTTCTATGTATATATCATAACTGTACTGTTGTATATGCGCCATATATGTATGTACAGTTTATGTAAATAAGGTGCTTTTCTTGCCATCACATTTAGCATTCAATATTTAAATTGCTTTAAAGTTGGAAGGTATATGTTTCTTTTAAATTATTTTATCCAATTAGGTGAAAGATCCCATTACATAAGATGTAGCAGGTGTGATAGAGCACAGGGCTATGAATACGGCAATTCGCCAAAATGCGTAAGCCGTGTTTATCACAACACATTTTTCCTTCTTTGTTTGTATCTCCAGATTTTAATTATGGACAATAAAAATCAAGTTTTATTTACATGTAACGTCTGAGCTTACCTTCTTTTTATGTATCTTATACACACACACATGTTATTTTAACACTTTTATCCAATATCTACTAGTCATTTAACTCCAAGCGTATATTTTTTGAAGTTACGTCACACATTTTTAGTTACTAAACTCTAATTGGTCACTCCTAATCACGCGGGGTCATCACGTTCACGTTATTCACAATAGTCTATGCATCAAATACATTGATGTTAATACAATGACAACAATATGTAACCTGGGCGATAAGTCAGCGAAAGGTACTGTCAATAAGGACACTATTATTAGGGGTGTTATATAAATACATCTACATGAAATCTTCATTTTCATTTAAGTGTAAGTTGCACATTACAAGTATAAAAAGTCTGTTTGTCACAAACATACATTTAACAAATTGGGGACACAAGGCTTATTTATAATAATTGGTTAAAAGCCGTCTGAGATGTGCATGTATTCAATACCAAATAGGATACAAGGACAATCAGTGATCTCAATGATTCATTTGAAATTGTAACATTATAGCAAAATATGTTTCTCGAATCTCTTAAAGGGACAATGCTCTAATATTTACCATTAAGAAATGGATGTTGTATATATGTTGTAACTTCTGTTCTGAGATATGTTTACTGTGACATTTATATATATTTTTTTGTTTCTATTTACTAATTAATGATCAATTAGGGACTCTAGTGTGTTTACACGCCCCTAGTGGGCGTTAACAACTTGCCATTTGGCCACACTTGCTTTTAAAATTATGTGTTTCTAGTAAGGTGCTTTATTCCTGAGGAAAAGTTTGGTATCAAAGCCGAGAAATGCATTGTATAGATAGGGTGTATATTGTACATGCCCTCTATATTCACTGCTTGAATGTTTTTAAAGTGTTTTTAATAAACCATTCTTATAATTACGAGCCTAGTGGAAGCACCTTTTTGAATGATCCACCTATCACTACAATGCACCTGAGCACCTGGAGTCACCTACTTCTGTAGTGGGTTGGACTGCACCTGTATACCTCTGTGGAGCCAGGAGAGGGTTAGCTGATACACCCAGAGTTATCAGCCTGTTCCTACCAATACATAAGTGTACTTATATTAAATGTGAGTACCGATTTGGCTTGAATGTCTACATGCTCATGTTTGAATATGCTAATCTACACACGAGGCTCCCTCTGTTCTATGCTTTCTTTATAGTTCAACCCGGACACGTCTGTGAGGAGGAGAGCAGCCGTTTGCACTTGTTTTCCTTTTGAATATTACAGACAGTGCAAAGTATTGTATGGGACTTTTATTAATATTGACAAATTTTGTTTTTCCTTTATCTATATACAGTATGTATATATTTAGGTATTGATATTTACTTATATGTTGTATCTTTTATAGTGTGCACCCCTTGTTACCTTGTTTTATCATATCATGAACCTGGTAATTCTAACGATTTTTTAGACATGGGGCTTCGAAAGAGCCAACAACCCCCCCCCTTTAAGGGAAAATTAGAAGAGAGGTAATAGAGTGAGAGGAAGTAACAATTTTAAAATAAACCGTACCAAACCTCCTAATACTGGTATTTTTAATCTTGGTGGTATTCCCCTACTAAAGAGGAAGATACTGTTATTGATAAGGGATTATTGTTTGCTCGCACAGCTAAATTGAATACATTTGAACATTTAATTCATGTAAATCAATTAATTAAAAAATTAACCCTTAATTATTTTTTTTTAAATTAAATTATTAAAAACAGTACTATATAAATAGGAAATGAACATAAGAAAGAATTCTTTCATACTGAGTTTAAACCCAAATCTACTTTCTCCCCAATACAAGAAAAGGGAAAAATTGGTAAAACAAGATTTAGATAAATTAGATCAAGAAAATACTAGAAATATGAATTGGAATTTAAACAAAAAAGAGAAAAAAACTCTGAAAAACTTACAGTCCAGAACAGATATACTGATAAAGCAAGCGGATAAGGGTGGTGGTACAGTTATTATTAAAGATTCAAATTATATGAAAGAAGTATACAGATTACTGCAAGATAGTAGAATGTATACAAAATTAAGAAATGATCCGGATGATACTTATTTATTAAAACTCACAACATTACTAAATTAAGCTTTATCCAGTAATCTAGTCATTAATTTTGAATATGCATTTCTACTAACCAAGACTTTTAGAACCCCTATTTTTTATTTTCAGCCAAAAATACATAAGAACCATAATAATCCTCCAGGCCATCCTATAGTTTCAAGCATTGACTCCATTACATCAAATTTACCACAATACATTGATTATTTTCTGCAAAAATATGTTAAAAATCTTAAATAATATGTATCTGATATTTGCTTTGACTTGAATTTCACACATGAGTATATTAAGTATAAGATACATTTTTTGGATATAGAATTAGACATTATTGATGAACAAATTAATCCCAGAACATTTTTTAAGAAGGTCGACTCTAATAATTATATCGATTTCAGAAGTTGCCATCATGAAAATGGGAAAATAAATATAACTAAAAGGCAATTGCTAAGGATTAGGAAGAATTGTTCTGACCTATCCAGCTATGTAAAACAATTAAAAATTCTGGTAGAGAAATTTGAACAAAAAAGTTATGATCCAGCTAAAATAAATGCAATAGTGGAAGAGGTTTAACACATAGATAGAGACACCCTATTAGTTAAAAAAGGGGAAAAAAACTAGATGGGATAACAATCTATATAATTCCTCAAAACTAGAGATACTATTTATAACCACATATTCAGCACAACATAAAATGTTCAGAAGAATTGTGAATAAACACTGGCACCTCTTGCAGAGAGATCCGATAATAGAAAATGTGGCAGACAATCCAAAATGTGTTTATAGGAAAGTCAAGAATTTTAAGAACGTATTTGTCCCAAGTGAAAATAAAAATAAAGAAAAAGAAAACAGAGATTTATAAGGAGCTAAGATAGAAGGTTTATTTCTGTGTTATGATTGCAAATCTTGTAAATTTAGTTACAAGATAAAGCGCATTAAGTCAGAAAAAACAGAAAAAAGAATTTAAAATCAAAGAAATAATAAAATGCACAGATATGAACGTAATATTTATGATCCAATGTGAATGCAATGTGAAGTATTTTGGATAAACTAGCATAAAACTTAAAGATATAATTAAAGAGCATATATTGGCTATAGAACATGAAAGAGAAGATGCAGCCTTACATAGGCATTTTAAAGAAAAACACCAAAGTCGAGTTGAATCAATGAAATACTGGGGGGTTCATAAAATTAAAAAATATAGTAGAAGAGGAAATATGGAACAGAAATTACTCAGGAAGGAGGCTGAATTTAAATATAAGTTTGGTACTTTGTTCCCTTCAGGTTTTAACAGTAAGTTGGATCTAAATTGCCTGATATATGTTGACTTTCATCATATTTTTATTAAGCGAATAACCCCATATATGTACCTTTATATACATTTATATATATATGTTTTATGTTTCTACTTATACACATTTTTTTTATCTCCTATATTCACATTCTTAGCTCATGATTCATTCTTAAACAGCAAGGACAAATAAGATATTTTTTTCTACAAACATGAAATCACTTTTTTATCCCACTTACATGAAATCACTCTGTCTCATATAAATAATCTGCATATGATTAAATTAAATCAGGATTTTAAATATTTGATAAAGGCTCCACCGGGAGCTGAAACTTTATGGCTCTGGGCCAATATTGTTTTTGGAAATAAAAGCTTTTTTGCAGAGCTTGTGCATGTGTTGCCTGCTTGTGTATCCATTGAGGAAGTTTCTGATTCTAGATACACACGTGAGTAGCAGTGCACTGGTCTGCTATTGGTGGTTGGTGTGCGTGTGCCATTCTATATGGACTGTATATATATATATATATATATATATAGATATATATATATATATATATATATATATATATGTATATATATAACATCTTCAAGTGAGAACCATTTGTACCTATCCAGTCTTTGAACACCAGGGTGCAGCAAGTAATAATACACTTCCAAGAAAGATATAGCACTCACTGGTTTAGAAACAAACAATATTTTACTTGCGTGATGTTTTGGGGTATTCACCCCTTCCTCAGAAAAAGTTAAAGTGAACAGTGAACAATTATATACATCGCTCAAACACCTCCACTGTATCGTGCAACCAATCACAATATGGAGTCACCTCATTAGTGGATGAAAACACACATTTAGTTACATAGTAATATGTGGATAAATTAAATCATAATAGTAGCACCTAAGTCCAAAATGATAAGTGCATTAATAAATAAGTTTAATCATCTTCTTGGAGCTAATTAATAAACCAAATAAAAACATATACGCCTAGATTACGAGTTCTGCGTTAGCCTTTAAAAGCAACGTTAAGGGGTCTAATGCTGGTATTACAAGTTTGGCAGGTACAGGTGTACCGCTCACTTTTCTTCCACGACTTTTCCCTACCGCAAATCCCCTTACGTCAATTGCATATCCTATCTTTTTAATGGGATTTGCCTAATGCTGGTATTACAAGTCTTGGAAGAAGTGAGCGGTAGACCCTTTCCTGGTAAGAGTTCTACCGCATTTAAAAGTCAGTACTTAAGAGTTTTATGGGCTAACGCCGGAACATAAAACTCTTAACTAAAGTGCTACAATGTACACTAACACCCATTAACTACCTATTAACCCCTAAACCGAGGCCCCCCCACATCGCAAACACTATAGCAAAAATTATTAACCCCTAATCTGCTGACCGGATATTGCTGCCACCTACATTATACCTATGAACCCCTAATCTGCTGCCCCTAACATCGCCGACACCTACATTATATGTATTAACCCCTAATCTGCCGTCCCCAACGTCGCCGCCACCTACCTACAGTTATTAACCCCTAATCTGCTGACCGGACATCGCCTCCATAATATATAATAAATGTATTAACCCCTAAACCGCTGCGCTCCCGCCTTGCAAACACTAGTTTATTTTTATTAACCCCTAATCTGCCTGCCCTAACATCGCCGACACCTACTTACATTTATTAACCTCTAATCTGCCACCCCCAACGTCGCCGCTACTATAATAAAGTTATTAACCCCTAAACCTAAGTCTAACTCTAACCCTAACACCCCCCTAATTTAAATATAAATTAAATACATCTATTGGATCAGCCAATAGAATGCGAGGTCAATTCTATTGGCTGATCCAATCAGCCAATCGGATTGAACTTCAATCCGATTGGCTGATTAAATCAACCAATCAGATTTTTCCTACCTTAATTCCGATTGGCTGATAGAATCCTATCAGCCAATCGTAATTCGAGGGATGCCATCTTGGATAACGTCATTTAAAGGAACCTTCATTCAGTGTTAGGACATCGGAAGAAGAGGATGGCTCCACGTCGGCTGGATTGAAGATGGACCTGCTCCGCTCCGATTGATTTAAGATAGAAGATGCCGCTTGGATGAAGACTTCTGCTGCTTGGAGGACCTCTTCTGCCCGGATTCGATGAAGACTTCTTGCCAGATTGGATGAAGACTTGTGCCGGTCTGAATGTCCTCTTCTGCCCCATCAGTGCCCGGCTGGGTGAACATGGCTCAAGGTAGGGTGATCTTCAAGGGGGTAGTGTTAGTTTTTTTTAAGGGGGTGTCGGGTGGGTTTTAGAGTATGGGTGTGTGGGTGGTGGGTTGTAATGTTGGGGGGGTATTGTATTTCTTTTTTTTTTACAGGTAAAAGAGCTGATTTCTTTGGGGTAATGCCCCGCAAAAAGCCCTTTTAAGGGCTAGTAAAAGAGCTGATTACTTTGGGGCAATGCCCCGCAAAAGGCCCTTTTAAGGGCTATTTGTAATTAAAGTGTAGGGTAGGGAATTTTATTATTTTGGGTGGGTTTTTTATTTTATTAGGGGGATTAAATTAGGTGTAATTAGTTTAAACTTCTTGTAATTTTTTTATTTTCTGTAATTTATTGTTTTTGTTTTTTTTGTAATTTAGTGTTTTTTTTGTAATTTAGATTATTGTATTTAATTGTAATTAATTGTAGGTAGTTTAGGTAATTTATTTAATGATAGTGTAGTGTTAGGTGTAATTGTAACTTAGGTTAGGATTTATTTTACAGGTGATTTTGTACTTATTTTAGCTAGGTAGTTATTAAATAGTTAATAACTATTTAATAACTATTTTAACTAGTTAAAATAAATACAAAGTTGCCAGTAAAATAAAAATAAATCATAAGATAGCTACAATGTAATTATTAGTTATAATGTAGCTATCTTATAGTTTATTTTACAGGTAAGTATTTAGTTTTAAATAGGAATAATTTATTTAATTGCAGTTATTTTATTTAGATGTATTTAATTTATATTTAAATTAGGGGGTGTTAGGGTTAGACTTAGGTTTAGGGGTTAATAACTTTATTATAGTGGTGGGACGTTGGGGGTGGCAGATTAGGGGTTAATAAATGTAGGTAGGTGTCAGCAATGTTAGGGCAGGCAGATTAGAGGTTAATAAAAATTAACTAGTGTTTGCGAGGTGGGAGTGCGGCAGTTTAGGGGTTAATACATTTATTATAGTGGCGGCGAAGACCGGTCGGCAGATTAGGGGTTAATAAGTGTAGTTAGGTTGCGGCGACTTGGGGGGGGGGCAGATTAGGGGTTAATAAATATAATGTAGGGTTCGGCGATGTTGGGGGCAGCAGATTAGCGGTTCATAGGGATAATGTAGGTGGCGGCGGTGTCCGGAGCGGCAGATTAGGGGTTAATAATATAATGTAGGTGTCAGCGATAGCGGGGGTGGCAGATTAGGGGTTAATAAGTGTAAGATTAGGTGTGTTTAGACTTGGGGTTCATGTTAGGGTGTTAGGTGCAGACATATTTTTTATTTTCCCTTAGGAAACAATGGGGCTGCGTTAGAAGCTGGACGCTGCTTTTTTGCAGGTGTTAGGTTTTTTTCCAGCCAGGTCCGCCCCATTGTTTCCTATGGGGAAATCGTGCACAAGCACATTTTAGCTAGCTTACCTCTGACTTAAGCAACACTGGTATTACAGTGAGATGTTGAGCTAAATTTGCTCCACGCTCACTTTTCTGAGGCTAACGCAGCCATTCCGAAAACTTGTAATACCAGCGTTGTCTTAAGTGAGCGCTGGAAAAAAAAAGGCTTGTTAGCACCGCAGGTCTTTACTGACAAAACTCGTAATCTGGCCGATAGTATTTACATTATTATTATCAAGTGAATATGTGATACTGACAGCGTTGGCTGTGTTATTACAGTGAGTGTATATGGATATAATCCTGTGCGTGTATTAATAAGTGGGTACACAAAGCAATATATTTTTACAACCAAACCTGCCATCTACTTGCATAAATCATAAAACATGGATAGAGGTTTAGAGGGTAGGGATTTGAGAGAGTATATAATTGTTCACTGTTCAATTTAACTTTGTCTGAGGAAGAGGTGAATCCCCCGAAATGGCACGCAAGTAAAATACTGTTTGTTTCAAAACCAGTGAGTGCAATTTTTTTTGGGGACGTTTATTATTACTTGCTGCACCCTGGTGTTCAAAGACTGGTTAGGTGAGTTATTTCAGCACCCACCCCATACAGGGACTCCTCAACCTCAGTAGCACTTCACTTTTCACTGCACTTGCACAGCACCTGCACAGAAGTACCTTCACAGTAGTATTGCTCACCTTGGGGTGACTAATACACCAATATAAATACCTTGCCAATTTCATCATCTTTACCTGTTACTGAAACAGAGATAGAGGGAGCATAGGTACTAACACTTACTGATGAGGACTCAGCTAGAATTCTATTTGATACGGACATACAGCTCACAGAACCGTCCACTGATTCATTCAATGACATCTATCTGCACCTACTAAAGTTAAAACAAAAAGAGACAGATTTACAACTACATGGCACATATCTGTCTGAATATTATAAAAAGAAAATGATCCCTAGAGGCTTCAGAATTAAGAATGTGCCTACACTAGGGAGATATAACCCTGACTTCTGCAAGAAGTGTTGTGCCATATTAAACAATTGTTACCTTGACCTATTGGTGGTTGAGGAGGTAAGAGCACTACTTGAGAAAATCAAGGTTGAAATACGTAAGTTTGAACTCACCAAGGTACAGAAGCTACATAAGGATTCATCAGAAGACTGGTTGAACAAGTTATCTATACAAATTAAGGAATACAAGGATGCTCTGGTGAATTTTAAGAACAAAAAACTCCAATTTGTGATGGAAGACTATAAAGACAAACAAAGTGTACAGATGGACCTTGGGACCTCAAGAACGCACCAATTACCAGTTCCGAAGGTCACGTCGGCAGAGGGCATATACTAGACGCCATCTTAACACTGTGGATAGCAGCTCTGGTTGCAACTCATACATCAATGTTCTACCCCAACAAGCAAGTCAAACCACAGCAGGCTTCCAGTCTTTCTTAGGGGTTACCACAAGGTCTGGACACAGAAGGAGAGAAGAAGGCCACATCCGAGGAGGGGTGGGTACCACAAGAAGACCACCTCTACCTGGAAGGATGAGGAGGACCTAGTCATCAACCTGAGCTCCAGAGAGTTATCCCAGCAGGAGAAATGAGTACTGAATAGAGGACTTATTTATTGATGTACTTATTATTTTGGACTAAGGTGCTACTATTATGATTTTATGTATCCACATATTACTATGTAACTAAATGTGTGTATTCATCCACCAGTAAGGTGGTTCTATATTGTGATTGATTGCATGATAGAGGGGAGGGGTTTGAGAGATGTATATAAATGTTCATTGTTCACTTTAACTTTGTCTGAGGAAGGGGTGAATACCCTGAAAAGTCATGCGAGTAAAATACTGTTTGTTTCAAAACCAGTGACTGCAATTTGTTTTCTTGGAATTATATATATATATATTTATATATATATATATATATATATATATATATATATATAATTCCAAGAAAAAAATAAGTATATATTTAACAAAATATAGAACATATTGACACATTAATGTCAAGAGGAGAATGTGATTATCTGTTCACAATTTTGCATAGTCTATCTTTTATCACATACTCGAGCGCACACTCAAAATAAAAGTGTGAACCGCTGAGGGCAAAAAAGCATACTTCTAGCAGATGTAATGCTTGAATGCAAGTGCAAAATTGCACTACACTCATAATCTAACCCTTAATAAGTTAACCTTTACTCTTTCAATTTCTGGTAGATAGGGAGCTGAATAATGTCTTTTGAGTGTTAATATTAAATAATGTTAAATAATAAAATGCTATATACTGTTTGCCTTCTATTAAAACACAGAAGGGATGCACATGACTGTAGTGAATTAAGTGATGGCCTCCTGACCTAATAAGGGTTACACCGAGTGGGTGTTGACATAGGCAGAATGGAGCACCTAAGGTATAGATAAATAGGGGCAAATATGTGGGTGGAGTGAGGTAAGCATTTAGGAACAGTTAGACAGGAAGTGCATCAGACTAACCTTTTTGCTTTCCCATTGCACCCTAGGCTCGTTAGGAAGTTGAAAGAAGCTATTTGTAAAGGTCACGACAGACAGATGAGCATCTGCAGAATGGTTACGGTGTGATGGTGACTATTTTCAGATCACATTAAGACCGCCCATGCTCCCCCTTATGGGAAATTTACAGTTACAGCTGGAGGTTGTCAGGTGATTCGTGCAAAATTTGGTTTGCTGATGTTGGTTGAAGTTGGGTCTTGAACATAGGCAGGGCATTGAGGGGGTTGAAGGATCCCGCTGCATACTCCAGGGACAATGATGTTGTGGTCTTGCTGCTGGGGGAAATATGTCATGGGTTCTCCTTCCCCTGTTATTGCAACACCACAGGATACTTGAGACCCAACTTCAAGTTCATGTTAAATGCTGGTGCATTTCCCTATATGGTGTTTTTTGAATTCTGCAATGTTATGTATACTTGGTCGCTCTCACATCATTTCTGACATAAAGGCAACAATTTAAACAAGTTAATTTTTAAAGTGACCTTTCCATATTTTTCCAAAAATGATGGTGTCTGTGTCTTTATTTCAGGTGGGAGTTGAAGGTAAATCTATTGAAGGGTGGTCAGATTTTTTAGGTGGTTGGGTAGCTTGGGTAATTGGAAGCAGAATTGAGCCTCTAGGACCTTAGTAAACTAACACGGTCCAGTACCAGGTTCTATTAAAAAACTGAAATGCTGTTTAGAGAATCCTTGGCGTTTACCTTGATTGATGTTCTTAGAAGGGGGTGATGTCTACAGGAGGAGAGGACTTTATTAATAACTTGTTTTTCTGATTTATAGTAAGTCTAATTAGCGTGTGTGCTTTTTAACAATAATCTATTTTGACTTCGGGAATGCTCTTTGGTTTTGTGTAATGTCCATTAAACTAACATGCACATAGAACTTTTTTAAGCAACTAACTATTCTTTCATAACACTTATTAATTTCTGTTCTGTTATTAATTTTAAAATGAAAACTTCTTTGACTAACATTGTTTTTTATATATCTTATCTTTTAATGTTTATAAGTGTCCCTTTATTTATAAATAGTCTTTTTCATAAGTACTATGAGATTCTGGAAAGTTACATATTACCTGAAGAGTGGTACATCTTGCTTAAGTGGTGTATCCTCCATTTCTGTATGTGAGAGAAACAAATTGCAGTATATTTCTTAATAAAATAAGCACTTTAAAAGTAAAAATATTGAATGTATGAGATAAAATTATAATTAAAGTATACAATAAAATGCATACTGCATTCAAAAAGATTTTTTTTTTAATTACACATTATATAATTTACAAAAAAAAGTATGCCAGTAAAAACAATGACATTTAAAAATAGGAAGTTAAAATTATACCAAAAAGTACAAAATTCAAAGTAATTTTTTTTTCTATTGTCAAATAAATCTCAAATCATTGATTAGTGGACTGAGCAAGGATGTTTCACAGGCCTCATTAAATTCTATAAGCATTTTTATCATGCACTTCTTAATGTTTTATATTACTAAATGAAGCTGTCAAGTTTGTCTTAAAATATACAATGTTCTTATAAAACTGATAGAAAATTACATCTATGGGAAACTATAATGAATTGAATACAAGTTCAAATTTGCTGAACATTTGATTTGCTTTAAAAAAAAAATGTTTTTTTATCAGTGTTGGGTTCTCCCTGTTATATTTGCACTCCCTTATGATATTTTCGATTCTAAAGAAGTGAATAATGGTAGGTAGCTCACTGCTTGTTGGGATTTCCAAGTTTAGCCACCACATGGGAAGGTTGGTGGGATGTTTCACTCACTGCTGGCAAATTTGGCCCCACAAATTATGTTTGGTAATACTTTTTCATACCTCCTTTCTAAAAACTATCTTGCATGGGAGGCTTAGTCATGAGATTCCAGTGAGAAAATTTGCAATGGACTAGGGGTGGGGCTGGATGGGCAGTGGGCAGGGATGAGATGATAAATTAGGTAGAGCTTTGGGTAATGAGTGGTGTGGCCTAGTCATAATTTGGTAAACCAGGCCTTTTGTAACGTCATTGGGAGCGGCGTGATAGACATTTGGGAGAACCTTAAGCCATGATAACCATGGAAAATGTGGGATGGTTGGGAGCTTAGTTATGATATTCCCAAAATAATATTTGCATGGTTTATGTGTATAGATATTAAATGTTAAATTCATACACATTTCAGTAGCATAGAATCAAACATATAAAGAATAGATAAATCAGAAAGTAAACTTGTGGACTAACATTACACAGTAAAGCTTTCAAGAGTTTCCTCTCTTTCTCATGTTGGAAGCAATACTAATCAATATGATAGAATTGGTCACTGATGTCTTGGAAATAAGGGTGACTGTGGAGACAGGAGGTAGTATTTTATAAAAGAAAAACACTGGAATGGTAAATTCTGAATAAACGTAAAACATAGAGAATTGTATGTGAAGATATAAAGCATTATCCAGCATTTTATATATTTTTTTCTACTAAAATTGTCTTATTTATAAAAAATCATACACATATATGGAAAAGCTTTCTAAAAGAGGTTATATGAACCATTAAGGCATTTTTAGAATGCATGGGATGTGCATAAAACATTTGAAATATGTAACATTTTTTTACTAGGTAAATGGACAAATTTATGTAATATTTCATTTTTATTTAAAGTCATTTAAATGCTGCAACTTTTCAAATAATGTTATTCATTAAAAATTGTACATGAGCCTTTCTTTCACAGGATTTAGTAAGTTCCATTTAATTTTATGTGTAAGGGCTGTTGGTCTTGCTCAGCACTTAACATGCAATATTTGCTGGCACTTAATCTAATTTTAATTGATACTGCCTATTCCTCTCTCTTGAAAATACTAAAATTCCAAAGAAGTATGGATTGAGATGTTCTTGCTGTGCTGATGAAATTACACATGAAATTGCAGGGAGAAAAAATGTGAAAGTTGCTTTCACAGTTTCATAAATGAGCCCAAGAAAACTATAACCCTAACCACAACATTTTTGCTTTAAAAAACGTAGGTTATTCTTGTAACGGCACCACAATAATCTTGATTTTATTAAAGACAAGAAGTAAATATGTTCAATCAAATCTGTACTATCAACCAACGACGTTTCGAGTGTTGCCACTCTTACTCATGCTAGTTACAAACTATCAATTACAACAATTTAAAACCCTCAGTTTGGCGCCAACCACTCCACTAGGTGGATCTGCTGCCCTCTTCTGTCCATTTGTAATAATACATTAAAAACATTACATGATAATATGTAACCAAAATTCAACTATACTGTTAGCTTACACACAGGTTTCTTTTCATATCTTTTGTTTTTCCTCTTCACATTTTTATAGGATCATATTTTAATTTATATACAATAAATTTGTTCCACCGATTTCTCACAAGATTATACTTTAGGCAGTAATTTCCCAAGGTTATACTTTAAACAATAGGATATTATACTAAACAGTAAAGAATTGCACTAAACAGTAAAGAATTGCACTATAATAAGTGAAGAATTGCACTATACAAAGTGAAGAATTATAATATAGACAATAGAGACTTTTGTATTCTCATTGATAAAAGATGTAGTTTTTACAGAAAAATAGACAATCAAAGTCCCTATTAACCCCTTAGTGACCAGAGCACTTTTCCATTTTCTGTCCGTTTGGGACCAAGGCTATTTTTACATTTTTGCGGTGTTTGTGTTTAGCTGTAATTTTCTTCTTACTCATTTACTGTACCCACACATATTATATACCGTTTTTCTTGCCATTAAATGGACTTTCTAAAGATACCATTATTTTCATCATATCTTATAATTTACTATAAAAAAATGATAAAATATGAGGAAAAATGGAAAAAAACACACTTTTTCTAACTTTGACCCCCAAAATCTGTTACATATCTAAAACCACCAAAAAACACCCATGCTAAATAGTTTCTAAATTTTGTCCTGAGTTTAGAAATACCCAATGTTTACATGTTCTTTGCTTTTTTTGCAAGTTATAGGGCCATAAATACAAGTAGCACTTTGCTATTTCCAAACCATTTTTTTCCAAAATTAGCGCTAGTTACATTAGAACACTAATATCTTTCAGGAATCACTGAATATCCCTTGACATGTATATATTTTTTTTTAGTAGACATCCCAAAGTATTGATCTAGGCCAATTTTGGTATATTTCATACCACCATTTCACCGCCAAATGCGATCAAATACAAAAAATTGTTCACTTTTTCACAAATTTTTTCACAAACTTTAGGTTTCTCACTGAAATCATTTACAAACAGCTTGTGCAATTATGGCATAAATGGTTGTAAATTCTTCTCTGGGATCCCCTTTGTTCAGAAATAGCACACATATATGGCTTTGGCGTTGCTTTTTGGTAATTAGAAGGCCGCTAAATGCCACTGCGCACCACAAGTGTATCATGCCCAGCAGTTAAGGGGTTAATTAGGGAGCTTTTAGGGAGCTTGTAGGGTTAATTTTAGCTTTAGTGTAGTGTAGTAGACAACCCCAAGTATTGATCTAGGCACATTTTGGTATATTTCATGCCACCATTTCACCGCCAAATGCGATCAAATTAAAAAAAACGTAAAATTTTTCACAATTTTAGGTTTCTCACTGAAATCATTTACAAACAGCTTGTGCAATTATGGCACAAATGGTTGTAAATGCTTGTCTGGGATCCCCTTTGTTCAGAAATAGCAGACATATATGACTTTGGCGTTGCTTTCTGGTAATTAGAAGGCCACTAAATCCTGTTGCGCCTCACACGTGTATTATGGCTAGCAGTGAAAGGGTTAATTAGGGAGTTTGTAGTGAGCTTGCAGGGTTAATTTTAGCTTTAGTGTAGAGATCAGCCTCCCATCTGACACATCCCACCCCCTGATCCCTCCCAAACAGCTCCCTTCCCTCCCCCACCCCACAATTGTCCCCGCCATCTTAAGTACTGGCAGAAAGTCTGCCAGTACTAAAATAAAAGGGTTTTTAAAAAAAAATGAAATTTTTTTTAAGCATATTTACATATGCTACTGTGTAGGATCCCCCCCTTAGCCCCCAACCTCCCTGATCCCCCCCAAAACCGCTCTCTAACCCTCCCCTCTGCCTTATTGGGGGCCATCTTGGGTACTGGCAGCTGTCTGCAAGTACCCAGTTTACAATAAAAAGTGCTTTTTTTTGTGTTTTTTTGTTTTTTTCTGTAGTGTAGCTTCCCCCCCCCACCCCCCACAGACAAACCCCCACCACCTTGCTGATTGTTTAAATTTTATTTTTTGATATATTTTTTATTTCCCCATTTTCTGCAGTGTAGCGGTTCCCACCCGCTCCCTCCCCGTGCACGCGCCCGCCCCCCACCCTCCCGTGCACGCGCGCGCCCGTGCGCGCCCCCAGCCACCCCCGCCCACGATCCCGCCCCCCTTCACATCCACATGGCCATCGATGGCCGCCACCCGCCTCCCGGTCCGGCTCCCACCCACCAACGCAGGTAGCCACCGATCTCCGGTGCAGAGAGGGCCACAGAGTGGCTCTCTCTGCATCGGATGACTTAAAAAGGTTATTGCAGGATGCCTCCATATCGAGGCATCACTGCAATAACCGGAAAGCAGCTGGAAGCGAGCAGGATCGCTTCCAGCTGCTTTCCACACTGAGGACGTGCAGGGTACGTTCTCAGGCATTAACTGCCTTTTTTCTGAGGACGTACCCTGCACGTCCTCAGTCGTTAAGGGGTTAAGCCCATATGGCTCCATACTTCCCATTTCAAAGATCCAAAACATTTCCTTTTGTTTCAATATCTTTTCTCTATCACCTCCATTTCTCTGTGGACCCACACTATCAACCACTTGCCACCTTAATTGGCTTATCTGGTGGCCACATTTTAGGAAATGATGGGACACTGGGGCTTCAGTATTCTTGCACCTTATGTTTGAGCGATGCTGACATATCCTGTCTCTGATCATACGGGCAGTCTCCCCTATGTAGATCAGAGAACAGGAACATTTTATGAGATAGATTACATATTTAGACTCACATGTATAGTAATCTCTTATCTCATATCTTTTCCCATTTCTTGGGTGATAGAAATATTTACCTTTTATAATAGAGTGACAGCTCATGCAGCCCAGGCATATAATATCCTATTGTTTAAAGTATAACCTTGGGAAATTACTGCCTAAAGTATAATCTTGTGAGAAATCGGTGGAACAAATTTATTGTATATAAATTAAAATATGATCCTATAAAAATGTGAAGAGGAAAAACAAAATATATGAAAAGAAATAACCTGTGTGTAAGCTAACATTATAGTTGAATTTTGGTTACATATTATCATGTAATGTTTTTAATGTATTATTACAAATGGACAGAAGAGGGCAGTAGATCCACCTAGTGGAGTGGTTGGCGCCAAACTGAGGGTTTTAAATTGTTGTAATTGATAGTTTGTAACTAGCATGAGTAAGAGTGGCAACACTCGAAACGTCGCTGTTTGTATACCTGTTATGTACAGAGAATAAAATATTTTGAAAGATACAGTGCTGTGGACATATATATATCTACCATTGGAATTGGGGAGACTTGGCAGGACCCTGTCTTCACTGCACTCCTGAGTTGCTGTACTAATCATTGTATGTACTATCAACCAAAACACAGAAAAAAAAATGTTTTCAAAAACACCCATCAATAACAGAACAGAATAACAGAGTAAGACATTCCCCTATTAGACTGTCTTTCCCCTCATAAAGGAAGAAAGTAAATCCAAATAGGATCCAAAGAACCACCAAAGAAACTGAAGAGACAATCTTCATGAACCAGCAATGCAGGCATTCCATTTACAACTTAACTGAAGCAATAGTATCAAGCTCAGAAAATCTTGAATATAATCTACCCCGAGAAAAAAAAATGTTTATTACTACTGTAGGTGCAAAAAAGGAGTCAACTGCAGCTGAGGCTGAAAAATAACACTTTGAACAAAGAACCAAAAGAGAAGACCAATTTACCATGAAATCTGACAAACCATTGAAGGTAAATGTTGCTCATCAATGATGGAGTGAAGATTGTTTTCAGGATTAAAATGATGTGGAAGACTAAGAAGAAAGAGGAACATGGAGAGCTCATCTCCATAGCACAGCAGGAGGAAACCAGGCTATCATACAAATGGTAGTGGAATGCATAAACTCTCTTACTGGATAAGCAAATCCATTACTTTGAATCAAATAGCCAGTTAAATTAATAAGGCAAATGATTTTTGGAATGCAGAAAATAGCCTAAATAGAAGATGAAATCAATCCTATAATTTTGATCACGGCTCTGCTGGAAATCTTCTCTTGAGGCAACGCTTATCTTGTCAAAGAGAACCTTGCTGTCTTCAGCCATAAGAAGTAGATATTCTTGGAAAATAATAACTTTAAAATCTTGAACACTGAGAGAGGAAATAAGCAGATTTAGGCTGTTTGTAAAACACTAATGTACTGAAAAGAAGTTAAAGGGAAGACATGTAAACTTCCAAGTTCTGTGATCCCAGTAGAATATCAGAAATCTGAAAATATCAGGACAAAGAGGGATTCTATATATGCAACCCTGAGATACAGATAAAAAATCCAGTCGTTCAAAAGGACTAGATCTCTGAGAAGATGAATGCCCTTCACCTAAAAAGATATCACTGAAAATCCTTGTACCATCATCCAGAGCAAGATCTATATCTGTTTTGTCTAAAAGAGATTGTACCTTTGACAAATTATCTATTTGCAAATTCACCCAATCCTCCTACCTACATATATTCTATTTGATTAAAGATACATCAATTTATAAATTAAATCAGCAATTAAGCATTACATTGTACTAGACCTGAATACGCAATAAATATTTTAAATTATTAAGCTATGTCATTTTTTTTAATTAAATAAACAAAACCAATTTTTCAAATCAAATTCAGCTAAGAAAAATATCTCTTGAAAAGCTTGATGAAATTAGTTACTACAACATCTCTTGTGGAAGTGGAACATGAATTTCAGAGGTAGTTTACAGTAAAAGCAGAAAAAACACAAACTGGATGTATACTGCAATTTTGATTAATTAAATATTTTGTTGCAAGTTGCCTGGATTTTTTTTTCCTAAATGCACGCAAAATAAAAGTTTTGCGTATACAAGTGAGCATGTATATCACAAGTTGAAAGTCAAAAGTTAGCGTGCAAATGAAAACACACACCAACTTTAGGACTGTAGATATTGCTCTCCCTAAACTAACATTTATCACTCGCTCTAAACCGACACCTCATTAGACCAACAGCGCTAAAGCCAAAGGTAGCTATGAATACTTTACATTCCAATGCTCTTCACTTAGAAGAAAATGTTCTTTTTGAAAAATATTAATACTGCATATATCTTTATATATTTATATTTATCGGAATTCTATTGGGGCAACTTAAAGATTTTGGGGAGCTAGAAGCTGCCTCAGCTTTAAATTCTTATTTTCACCAGCAGAAAGCTGAGTTTGGGCAGGAAGACAGCGAACCACTGCAAGGGGATGTGTGCAAGGCAATTCTCACGCAGTGCTCTACACTCCTCTATGGGATGATGCTGTGGTGAGTCTCTAGTATCCTTCTCCCGCTAACCAAGGCATGAGAGGTTCTTCCAGACATGATGGCCAACAGTAGCTCCACCTGATCCTCCGGTATGGCCGTTGGTGGCTCCCAGCCCTGCAAGATGTTGCTGACCATCTGCAACCAGTGCAAGGTTAAGATGCAGCTAGTGGCTGACCACCTCCTGCTGTCCAACGAGTCCCAGACTGTGAGTGCAGTCAACCATAATTATGTGGAGGTCTTGGGGTGTATTGTGGTCATTTGATTTGCTGCAACCAACGGAGAGTTAGCAAGTACCACTCCTCTGTTTTAATTAATTGGGTCTGGTTGTGTTGCAAGTGGAAACTCTGAAGGGTGCTGCCCTTGTAATGTGTGAGTACATAAATAGCTAAATTACTGTAACCATGAGTACATGGAGTAGACGTGTTATCTACATATATGTTCTTGTGTACAAAAAAAAAGTACTCATAAGCAGTGACAGAGGTTTGCAGGGAGAGATGGTTAAAAATGTATTAAATGTAATCACAATAACTACATCAATAGCTACAACTCCTTTTATTCTCTGCTTATGCACTTGGACATTTGATCAAGGGCATAAACATTAAACAAATACAGAGTTTTAGTTTTTAGGCACTTTTGATGAAGGTGTGTGGGGCTTCATATAATATTGCACATGTGGAAAAGAAGGTGTTAAGCTGTGTCTGTGACCGTACGTCATGAAACACAAATGAACTGCTTTTTGTAAGAATGAGTTATGCTTTTGGTGACTTCATAGCTTTACTACATATAGTTTACTACATTGTTTTGATGCTGGAGAGGGTTTGATGATTGATGATTGATAACTTCTAGAATTAAGGACATTGGTGAATAGGGCTAGTCACCTTTGTTGCTTGCAATTTAGAGCAATTTAGAGCAGGTTAGGAAAAGCCTTTACCTTCTTACCTTAAGCATGTGCTGATTACTTCAGTAGCTTTATAGAACTGTTTTGTTTGTTTTTTTTCAATCTGATTGGAATAATACACTGAAACAATATATGGGCTCAGTCTCTGTTTTTAAATAAACTCGCATTAGTGACCAATTTGGTTACAAGTGGGTAAGTAAAAATTCCTTTAACCCCTTAATGACCACAGCACTTTTCCATTTTCTGTCCGTTTGGGACCAAGGCTATTTTTACATTTTTGCGGTGTTTGTGTTTAGCTGTAATTTTCTTCTTACTCATTTACTGTACCCACACATATTATATACCATTTTTCTCGCCACTAAATGGACTTTCTAAAGATACCATTATTTTCATCATATCTTATAATTTACTATAAAAAAAAATATAAAATATGAGGAAAAATTGAAAAAAACACACTTTTTCTAACTTTGACCCCCAAAATCTGTTACATATCTACAACCACCAAAAAACACCCATGGTAAATAGTTTCAAAATTTTGTCCTGAGTTTAGAAATACCCAATGTTTACATGTTCTTTGCTTTTTTTGCAAGTTATAGGGCCATAAATACAAGTAGCACTTTGCTATTTCCAAACCACTTTTTTCCAAAATTAGCGCTAGTTACATTAGAACACTAATATCTTTCAGGAATCCCTGAATATCCCTTGACATGTATATATTTTTTTTTAGTAGACATCCCAAAGTATTGATCTAGGACAATTTTGGTATATTTCATACCACCATTTCACCGCCAAATGCGATCAAATACAAAAAATCGTTCACTTTTTCACAAATTTTTTCACAAACTTTTGGTTTCTCACTGAAATTATTTACAAACAACTTGTGCAATTATGGCATAAATGGTTGTAAATTCTTCTCTGGGATCCCCTTTGTTCAGAAATAGCAGACATATATGGCTTTGGCGTTGCTTTTTGGTAATTAGAAGGCCGCTAAATGCCACTGCGCACCACAAGTGTATTATGCCCAGCAGTTAAGGGGTTAATTAGGGAGCTTTTAGGGAGCTTGTAGGGTTAATTTTAGCTTTAGTGTAGTATAGTAGACAACCCCAAGTATTGATCTAGGCACATTTTGGTATATTTCATGCCACCATTTCACCGCCAAATGCGATCAAATTGAAAAAAAAGTTAAATTTTTCACAATTTTAGGTTTCTCACTGAAATAATTTACAAACAGCTTGTGCAATTATGGCACAAATGGTTGTAAATACTTGTCTGGGATCCCCTTTGTTCAGAAATAGCAGACATATATGACTTTGGCGTTGCTTTCTGGTAATTAGAAGGCCGCTAAATCCTGCTGCGCCTCACACGTGTATTATGGCTAGCAGTGAAGGGGTTAATTAGGGAGTTTGTAGGGAGCTTGCAGGGTTAATTTTAGCTTTAGTGTAGAGATCAGCCTCCCACCTGACACATCCCACCCCCTGATCCCTCCCAAACAGCTCCCTTCCCTCCCCCACCCCACAATTGTCCCCGCCATCTTAAGTACTGGCAGAAAGTCTGCCAGTACTAAAATAAAAGGGTTTTTTAAAAAAAATAATAATTTTTTTAGCATATTTACATATGCTAGGGTGTAGGTTCCCCCACTTAGCCCCCAACCTCCCTGATCCCCCCCAAAACCGCTCTCTGACCATCCCCTCTGCCTCATTGGGGGCCATCTTGGGTACTGGCAGCTGTCTGCCAGTACCCAGTTTGCAAAAAAAAAGTGCTTTTTTTATTTTTATTTGGCTTTTTTCTGTAGTGTAGCTTCCCCCCCCACACAGACAAACCCCCACCACCTTGCTGATCTTTTTTTTTTTTTTAAATATTAAGGCATTTAAACATTTTTTATTAACAAATTTTCTGTAGTGTAGCGGTTCCCACCCGCTCCCTCCCCGTGCACGCGCCCGCCCCCACCTTCCCGTGCACGCGCGCGCGTCCGTGGATCCCCGCCCACGATCCCGCCCCCCCTGCACATAACCAGGGCCATCGATGGCCGCCACCCGCCTCCCACCCACCAACGCAGGGAGCCACCGATCTCCGGTGCAGAGAGGGCCACAGAGTGGCTCTCTCTGCACCGGATGGCTTAAAAAGGTTATTGCAGGATGCCTCCATATCGAGGCATCACTGCAATAACCGGAAAGCAGCTGGAAGCGAACAGGATCGCTTCCAGCTGCTTTCCAAACCGAGGACGTGCAGGGTACGTTCTCAGGCATTAACTGCCTTTTTTTTGAGGACGTACCCTGCACGTCCTCGGTCGTTAAGGGGTTAAGAAATAACTACCAGTTTGGCCTTTAATATGTTTCTATCCATTAATTAGTTGGTGCTCTGAGACTAAGCTATGGGGCTGTCACTGCATGGATATCCAGAGATCAGTCTCATGTAATTGTGCTCACCTATTAAGAGAGGGGATGTCTCAGTTACTGTCTCCCATCTACCCTCTATCTGCAGAGAGCAATTTATCCCCACCAGCATATTGCTTCCTACCCTGTTCCTATCCCAATTCGCTATTTTCCCTCCTCAGCTGCAGTCTCCCATTAACAGAAACAGCATCTCCATGAGGATATATTACCAGTGAAGACTCGGGACTCTGCTCCTGCCCCCTCTATTTAACAACAAATGGCTTTTGACAGCAACAAATATTTAAAAAAAAGATCTTTACTCAGGAATCAGGCATACAAACCTGGCTTGTATGTCTGATCCCTGAATAAAGAATTTGTGGTTAATATTTGGTGCTGTGCACTGCCATTTGTCGCTACTCAGCTGAAAAGTGTTTTTGAAAGTGAACCGGCTATCTTCTCTTCCTGTGCTGTGTGTGTGTAAAGTGTGTCTATGTGTGTGTACAGTTTGTGCATGAGAGCTGTGTGTGTCTGTCTGTCCCTGACTGACTGTGTTACTGTCTATCCCTGCCTCGGCTTGATGGCATCTGAAGAAGAAACTGATCTGATTGGGTAAAATAATATGTTTATATTATTAATAATAAGTTTAAAGCTATATACAAAGTGTTTTATTCTTAATACAAATGTTTAATAAAAGTGTATAATTGCGTATTACAAGTTTATGTATCGCACTGTAAAAATTTGGAGTTGAAAAAGTGGGCAATTAAGAAATTCATGGGACCATTAGCTATTGTGCAAATTTTTCAGCCACTGTATGTATGTACTGTATATATACATATTAACACATAAATACACACACACTTGTATATACACACATATACATATTTAGACACACACATGTATATATATATATATATATATATATATATATATATATATATACATATATACACACACCTTTAAGCCCTTTCCAGTCAAATACCATGTCATATACCATATCCCTTTTAACCCTTAAAACATTTGTATTATTATTATTTTTTACCAGAGAGTGTATACATGTGTGTAATAGTTTATCTTAGTTTGTGATGTGTTTTGTGCAACTTTTTTTTAACCCTTACACTTAACACTAGGTTTCCAGACATGCTAATACTTTGAGACGCTGGAACAAAACTATTAACTTTCAACCTGTAATATGCACGTCAGTTAGTGTGGTCATGATGCTGCTGTGTTCCGCACTAACATTAACACGCCACTTGTAATCTAGCCCTTTATGGGCTAGATTATGAGTGGAGCTCTAGCAGTTGTGCACAACGATAAAGGGTTTCTCGTGCATGTATTACAAGTTGAAAGTAAATGTATTCGCTTCAGCGCAATTTATTTTAAGGCACGTCAGGTTAGCACAACTTCAGAGATCTAGTTAAGTGTTGCACACAAAATACATAAAAAATACATTGAAATGTACAGTTACACTCATAATAACACTGTCTAATAAAAATTATTAAAAAAAAATATTACATGAAAAAGTTATAAAGGCTCAAAGATATGAAAATAAGAAAATTTAAGTCTATGGGGGAATACGTTAACGTATTCACGATATTGTAAATTTGGCTTTTTGCGCTTCAGTTAAATGCTCATTTTTGCGCTTCAGTTAAATGTGAAAACTTTTTACTTACAACTCATGCAAGAAGCTTATTTCTAGCGAAGTTAATGCAAGCGGGTGTGCTTATTTGCACTCCACTATTAATCTAGCCCTAAGTGAGTATATATTTTGAATTTAATGTTTCTTTAAATTTTAGTTTTTGATTTAAGAAGCTGTGTGCTGTTGTTTTTATTTCTATAAAGTTTTCTGAATAAAATCTGTGTTTCAAATCATTGGTTGTTGCTTTTGGCAAATTATCACGCTAGACTGAAATGCAATTCCATGACACTCCAGAGGATCACTGCTTTTACAAACCATAATACCCAGGAGCAAAATGTATTTACTATTGCTAGAAAAGGGAGGAAAACTAAACTTAAAATCAAGTTCATCTTTGCAAATAGTATTGAAAAATAGAAAAAAAAAATTGTAAGATATTACTTGAATCACGATATTCCATAAGACCAAGAAGCTGTTTCATAATATAGTTTGTTTGTGTAAGAATGTTTGAAAAAAAATATGTTCTACTCAAAGGGGCATTTAAACTTTTGACACAACAGAATAGTTGCTGCTTACCATATTATTGTTTTTCTCCTTTGTCTACAGGATTCTCTGTAGCCAGTCTCTTATTTTTTTACCGGTACTAATTGGTAAGGGTTCACATTCTCATATTGGTTGCCGATGTTGTATTGTAATCGTAAATAATATCCACTCCTCGTCTAGGGCTATCACTTGATGAGTGATTAGTAACAGATGTATGGTTTCGCTCAAAGAAGAGAGAGAAGTGTTTAGTGAAAACTATTTCCTTAATTATAAGTATTTTTTATCTAATTATTTTAAGTAAGAACAAGTTTTAATCTGGGTTAACTAACAGATTAAACAATAACCATAACTATCAAATATAAGTTGACACAAATGTATTTATTAATTATTACAAACAAGTATAACAATTAATAATATACTACAAGATACAGGAAGCATAAAGTAACAATTTCAGCTAAGAACTCACACAATTTAATTACCTCTCAAACCAATCCCCTTGTTCTATACCATAAATGTAAAAGGCTAGATCTATACCTTAGTTTCCTCATAAGGTATTCACAAATTTGCATGATTTATAGATAATTCTGTTTTAACTTTACTCATGTTCAATGTCATGACATAATAAGAACTTAAAATAAAATTTCCTAACTACAAGTCTAATTATTGTTTTGATTGACATGAGCAACTGTTATGAATGTAAATGCACTTGAGAGCTAAATCCTCACTAACTAATAAATAATATTATTTAAATTATTTATATATAATTATGTATAATTATAATTTCTATCTCCACAACTGTTATCTTGAAGTTTACCTTTTCTTCCATCTTGTGACAGATGTGGTAAACAAGCTTCAAGCGCTCCCTAAAGACTCTACTGTTCAGGGATGCATACAACCTATGCTAACCTTACTTTATGCCAGTTCCTCTCCTCCATTGCTATCCTCTGAACCCCCTTAGCATGTAAGCCTAAGAGCCCAGCTGTTTGTAGATCATCTTCTTAAGAGCTGACTACAACAGTGCAACTCTTGGCAGGGCCCACTACCAATTTGATCCCTATAATTGTTTTGTTGTACTCCCCCTTTGTTTATAGCCCTTTGGAATCTGTTGGCGCTCTACAAATAACCAATAATAATAATAATAATAATGGTGCATGTTATTTTATGTTATGTGATTATTTATTATGGGCCAGATTCTGAGTAGAGCGCAAACGTTTGTGTGTAAACAATATCAGGTTTTTCGCGATTGTTAGCGCACAGGTTAAATTGCATTGGTATTAAGAGTTGAAAGTAAAGGCAATTGCTTGAGCACAATCCCGATTTACACTAGAATAATTACTTTAGGGCTCTGGTTAACTGTTTCATGAAACATTAAAGTTGCACAAGACATATGGGGTAAAATTACAAGTCACGTGGCAAATCTGTTTTTCGCAATTGCGAAAACACCGCACGTGTTAATTTTTTTGCGCATTTGGGGTTTGCGCAGTTATTACAAGTAGCAAAATAACGCATTTTGCATGCGCTTTAGCCATAATCCATAAAGCCAGATCGCGTGCACGTTCACACATTCCCCTATAAAAGTCAATGGAGAAGACAAATGGAAAAAAAAAAAAAAAAAAAAACCCTAATCTGTTGCGCAAAACCCATGACGTATTCTCCTTGAAAAGTGAACATGAAAATGTGAATATTATATATATATATATATATATATATATATTATATAAATATTAATATTTAATATTGCAAGAATGTTTTGTTAATGTTCTATTTATTTCTAAACAAATATTTCTCTATATATGTGAAGATTTTTGGACTGATATATCTATTTATAGCGAGATATATATATGACTATATATATATATATATATATATATATATGTCTAGATATCTCGACATCTATATGTGAATATCTCTTTAAAAATACCTCTGAGATATTGTTTAATGTGCATAAGATTGTAATGTGAAATCTTTTCATTATCTCCAACAGGCCCATTTATCAAAGGGCTTGCGGACCTGATCCGACACTGCGGATCAGGTCCGCAAGAACTCGCTAAATGCGGAGAGCAATACGCTCTCCGCATTTAACATTGCACCAGCAGCTCACAAGAGCTGCTGGTGCAACGCCGCCCCCTGCTGACTCGCGGCCAATCGGCCGCCAGCAGGGAGCTGTCAATCAACCCGATCGTATTCGATCGGGTTGATGTCTGGCGATTCCTGTCCGCTTGTTCAGAGCAGGCGGACAGGGTTATGGAGCAGCGGTCTTTAGACCGCTGCTTCATAAGTTGTGTTTCTGGCGAGTCTGAAGACTCGCCAGAAACACGGCCCTTCAAGCTCCATACGGAGCTTGATAAATGGGCCTGCAATAGTTAAACATATCTCTATACATATAAATCCATGTGTCTCTATGTATGTGTATGTATGTCAATGTAAAATCCCTTTGTCTGCTTTTCTTTTTCTAACATCTGAGATCTCCAATCTTTGAGCCCTCATAACTTTTGTGTGGAAACAGCTCTCATCCCTCCACCACCCCACAATTTAATAATGAATAATGTGTTTTAGAGTGTATGTACTGTAAATATTTTACACACATATATATATATATATATATATATATATATATATATAAACATTATATATATATAGAAATATTTATTTAAAAATAAAAGACAATTTTATTCTACGTGAAGAACTATCCTTGGTTTGGCTCTGTAGGTTTAACTTCTATTGGGTTAGCACTCAAGCAAAAGTGTTAAATAGCACTCTACTTGTAATCTGGCCCATTGTGTTTTATCTTTCTTTCTTTCTTTCTTTCTTTCTTTCTTTCTTTCTTTCTTTCTTTCTTTCTTTCTTTCTTTCTTTCTTTCTTTCTATCTATCTATCTATCTGTCTGCCTGTCTATCTATAATCTAGCTATCTATCTATCATCTATATATAGCTATCTATCATATATATATATATATAAATTCAAAGGAAAAAGACAAGTGGCTACAGCACTGTTTCATAAAAGTGGAAAAACCTTTATTGAGGTGTCATCATGAAAAGACAGCAAAGTTTCGGGTAACACAGACCCTTAATCAGGGTCTGTGTTACCCGAAATGTTGCTGTCTTTTCATGATGACACCTCAATAATGGTTTTTCCACTTTTATGAAACAGTGCTGTAGCCACTTGTCTTTTTCCTTTGGATTTATATATTGGAGGTGAGCAGGACCCTCTGGCTGCCGTGCACTTTGCTATCTATCTATGAACTGTTGACTTGTGCTAGACCTATTGTTTTTTTTATATATATATATATATATATATATATATATATATATATATATACTCTGTATATATCTGTATGTGTTATACCATTAAAATAAACTTGATTTTAATTTTTAGCATGTTTCTTATTTTTAGGAACAAAATATATCCCACATAAGACAGTAGCTGCAAGTGTTTCAGTTTGCAATAGTGTCTTAAAGGAATATGTAACCTAACATTTTTCGTTCATGATTCAGATAGAGCATGTGATTTTAAACAATTTTCTAATTTAATTCTATTATCACATTTTCTTCATTCTCTTGGTATCTTTTGTTGAAAATCAGGGACGTATGCTTAGGCGCCAGATGATTTATTGAGCACTATATGGCAGCAGTTTTGCAATAATGATATCCTTTTACAAGAGCACTAGATGACAGCACTATTTCCTGCCATTTAATGCTCCTGATGCCTACCTAGGTATCTCTTCAACACAGAATATCATGGGCACAAAGCATTTTTTTAATAGAATAGAAGGAAACGTGAACGTTTTTTTAAATAGTATGCTCTGTCTGAATCACAAAAGACAATTAAATGTTGCACATTGTAAATAGTGTTTTAAAACTAGAAGGCTTTTTTTAACATTATATTTATTCAGCCACTACAATGACACAAAACATCAAAGTAAGTTCACACTGTACTTAACTAGTTTACTTCTGAAATTGTGTTTACAATTAATAACATGTAAATGGGAAAGTTATTTAAAATCACATGCTCTGTCTGAATCATGAAAGAATTAAAAAAATGGGTTTAATGTCCCTTTAAACGGTAATGTTACCAAATACTTAAGCACTTCAAATTGATGCAGCATATTTGTAAAAGGCTGACTAAAAAAAACATAAACATGTCTGTGTTAAGAAGGAAGATGTTTTACCTCAAATTGCCCTCATTAGCCACATTCTGTTGAAAAGGGACATTCCAAATCCAATCAGTATATTTATACAGAGACTTGAAATTGAGTGTGTATCTGGCATGTGCAGGAACAATCACTTTATTTTCCTCTTCAGTTTTATGAAGTTTACAATAAAATCTTGCAAGGTTATGGTGAAATCATACTAGATCATAGTCAAGCTGAGTGTAAACTGATGATGCTGATTAGCTCTAAAGTTTCTGATGACAGTAGCTGAAGAATAACTGTTTACAAACGGCTAGATTACGAGGAGTTTTTGTCGGTAATGGTGTGCGGTGCTAACCTACAGTTTTTCCTTACCGCTCACCTACAGTAACGCTGGTATTACGGATTTATAGAAACCCTGCGTTAGCCGCAAAAAAGTAAGCGTAGACCAGAATTTAGCTCCACATCTCACCTCAATACCAGCGCTGCTTACAGTAGCGGTAAGCTGGCAAAACGTGCTCGTACACGATTTCCCCATAGGAATCAATGGGCCAGATTTGGCGAAAAAAAGTCTAACACCTGAAAAAAAGCAGAGTTCAGCTCCTAACGCAGCCCCATTGATTCCTATGGGGAAATAATTTTTATGTCTACACCTAACACCCTAACATGAATCCCGAGTCTAAACACCCCTAATTTTACACTTATTAACCCCTAATCTGCCACCCCGACATCGCCGACACCTGCATTATATTATTAACCTCTAATCTGCCACTCCGTACACCGCCACCACCTACATTATATTTATGAACCCCTAATCTGTCGCCCCCAACATCGCCGACACCTACATTATAGTTATTAACCCCTATTCTGCCGCCCCCAATGTCGACGCAACCTATCTACAATTATTAACCCCTAATCTGCCGCCCCCAACGTCGCCGCCACTATAATAAAGTTATTAACCCCTAAACCTAAGTCTATCCCTAACCCCCCCTAACTTAAATATAATTTAAATAAATCTAAATAAAAATACTATTATTAAATAAATTATTCATATTTAAAACTAAATACTTACCTATAAAATAAACCATAAGATAGGTACAATATAACTAATAGTTACATTATAGCTAGCTTAGGATTTATTTTTATTTTACAGGCAACTTTGTTTTTATTTTAACTAGGTACAATAGTTATTAAATATTTATTACCTATTTAATAACTTCCTAGTTAAAATCAAGACAAATATACCTGTAAAATAAATCCTAACCTAAGTTACAATTACACCTAACACTACACTATAATTAAATAAATTACCTAAATTAACTACAATTAATTACAATTAAATTAAATAAACTAAATTACGAAAAAAAACACTAAATTACAGAAAATAATAAAATAATTGCAAGTTTTTTAAACTACTTACACCTAATCTAATCCCCTTAATAAAATAAAAAAGCCCCCCAAAATAATAAAAATCCCTACCCTATACTAAATTACAAATAGCCCCTAAAAGGGCTTTTTTGCGGGGCATTGCCCCAAAGTAATCAGTACTTTTACCTGTAAAAAAACGACAATACCCCCCAACATTAAAACCCACCACCCACACCCCCAACCCTACTCTAAAACCCACCCAATCCCCCTTAATAAAACCTAACACTACCCCCTTGAAGATCACCCTACCTTGAGACGTTTTCACCCAACCGGGCAGAAGTGGTCCTCCAGATGGGCAGAAGTTTTCATCCTATCCGGGCAGAAGAGGTCTCCAGACGGCCAGAAGTCTTCATCCAGGCGGCATCTTCTATCTTCATCCATCCAGAATGGAGCGGGTCCATCTTCAAGACATCAAACACGGAGCATCCTCTTTTTTCGACGGCGACTGGAACAATGACGGGTCCTTTAAATGACGTCATCCAAGATGGCATCCCTTCAATTCTGATTGGCTGATAGAATTCTATCAGCCAATCGGAATTAAGGTAGAAAAAATCCTATTGGCTGATCCAATCAGCCAATAGGATTGAAGTTCAATCCTATTGGTTGATTAGAACAGCCAATAGGATTGAGCTCGCATACTATTGGCTGATTGGATCAGCCAATAGAATGCAAGCTCAATCCTATTGGCTGATTGGATCAGCCAATAGGATTTTTTCTACCTTAATTCCGATTGGCTGATAGAATTCTATCAGCCAATCAGAATTGAAGGGATGCCATCTTGGATGACATCATTTAAAGGACCCGTCATTGTTCCAGTCGCCGTTGAAAGAACAGGATGCTCCGCGTCGGATGTCTTGAAGATGGACCCGCTATGCTCCGGGTGGATGAAGATAGAAGATAGAAGATGCCACCTGGAGAACCTCTTCTGACTGGATAGGATGAAAACTTCAGACCGTCAGGAGGACCACTTCTTGTCAGGGTGCCAGGAATCAGAGTGAGACGAGAAGTGCAAAAATAATCACACCTTTATTCATAGCAAAAAAATAATAAGTCAAATAACAAGCCAGTAGTAAAAAACAGAGCTGGTAGTCAGACGAGCCGAGTCAGGAGCCAAAGTGAATAGTCAGACGAGCCGGAATCAGGAACAAGGAACAAGGAAAACAGCAAAGTCAGGAACAAGCCAGGGATCAGAACCCAGGAAGGACGTCAGGCAGCCAGGTAATACACAGAAACTCTCACAAACAGTTCTGAGACAAATCAAAGGCAAAGCATACTGAACAGAGGCCCTTTAAATAATAAGTGATGACATCACAATTATGAGACTGCATCCTGTCTCACATGGATGATGCACACCAATCTGGCCATAAAAGGAAATGAGCAGCATCCCCCACAATGCACCATAGTCAGGAAGAGAGGTGAGTAAAATGGCTGCCAGCAGCACATGGCAAACAACAGGGAAAAAACCCTGACAGTACCTTCCCCTCAACGACCCCTCCCCCGTGGGAGGACAAAAGGCTTATTGGGGAAACGGGCATGGAAGGCATGGAGGTGGGCGGGAGCATGAACATCAGAGGAGGGAACCCAAGAACGCTCCTCCGGACCGTAGCCCCTCCAGTGAACCAAATACTGTACACGGCCCCTGGACATAAGAGAGTCAAAAATGCTGCTGACCTCATACTCCTCATGGTTGTCAACAAAGTTAGGACGGAGACGAGGCAACACAGTGGTAAACCGATTACAAACCAATAGTTTCAAGAGGGAGACATGAAAAACATTGGAGATGCGCATAGCAGGAGGAAGGTCAAGAGCGTAGGCCACAGGATTAACCCATTGGAGTATTCGAAAAGGACCAACATAATGGGGAGCCAATTTATTGGAAGGCACACGAAGGTTCAAGTTGTGGGAGGGCAACCAAACTCTCTCACCAACCTGGTAGGAAGGTGCGGGCAGACGCCTACAATCAGCCTGGAACTTTTGTCGCTGCATAGAACGATGAAGGCAATCCTGAATCTGCACTCACGTGGAACGGAGTTGCCGGAGATGCTCCTCCAAAGCCGGAATACCCTGAGACATGAATGAATCGGGCAACAAGGATGGTTGAAACCCATAATTCACCATGAACAGGGATAACTTGGAGGAAGCAATAATAGCACTATTACGAGCAAACTCTGCCCAAGGTAACAGTTCAGACCAATTATTATGGTGATCTGATACATAGCAACGGAGGAACTGTTCCAGAGCTTGATTAGACCGTTCTGCAGCCCCATTGGATTGAGGGTGATATGCCGAGGAGAAGGAAAGCTGGATCCCCATTTGAGCACAAAAGGAACGCCAAAATCTGGAGACAAACTAGCTACCCCGGTCTGACACTATCTCCTTGGGTAACCCATGTAAAAGGAAGACCTCCCGGGCAAAAATTGAAGCAAGCTCCTGAGTGGTAGGCAGCTTCATCAAGGGAATGCAATGTGACATTTTAGAAAAACAGTCAACCACCATAAGTATATTAGTATTGCCATTGGAAACAGGGAGCTTGACAATAAAGTCCATGGAAAGATGTGTCCAAAGATGCTCACCATTAGCAATAGGTTGAAGAAGACCCACAGAAAGACGTCGAAGAGTCTTATTCTGTGCACAAACTGAGCAGGAGGCAACATACACAGCAATATCAAAGCGAAGACCTGACCACCAGAATTGTCGAGTGACAGACCAAATCATTTGGTTCTTGCCTGGGTGACCTGGGCTTTAGAATAGTGGTAAGTGTGCAAAAGTTTAGTTCGAAGATTCTCAGGAACAAAACACTTACCACTAGGTTTCTCAGGAGGTGCATTGGTTTGTGCAGCCAGGATCTCCTCCCCCAAGGGAGAAGTCAACTTAGTACGTATGGTAGCCAAAATATGGTCTGGAGGTAAAAAAGGAGTAGGTACAGACTCCTCCTTGGACAGAGGCAAAAAATGTAGAGAGAGGGCATCAGCCCTAACATTCTTACTACCAGGCAAGTAGGAGACCACACAATTAAACCAAGACAAAAATAGTGCCTATCTGGCCTGTCAAGGTGACAAACGTTTTGCTTCAGATAGATAAGTTAAATTCTTGTGGTCAGTAAGAATGAGCACTTGCACGCTAGTACCCTCAAGAAGATGCCTCCATTCCTTGAGTGCCAAAATTATGGCCAGTAATTCCCTGTCGCCAATTTCATAATTGGACTCTGCTGGAGACAATTTCTTAGATGCAAGGAACCATCAGGCGTAGGACATTGAGACAAGAGGTCACCTACTCCAGTCTCAGACCCATTGACCTCAAGAACGAAAGCCAGGACAGATTTAGGATGAGCCAGAACTGGAGCGGCAGCAAAGGCAATCTTAAGACTATCAAAGGCCTTAATGGCAGTAGGTGACCAATGGAGTGGATCATTCTCTTTACGGGTCATGTCTGTGATAGGTTTGACCAAGGAAGAAAAGTTTTTAATAAACTTTCTATAGTAATTGGTGAACCAAAAAAACGTTGAATAGCCCGAAGACCAACTGGACGAGGCCACTGCAGAACTGCAGATAACTTGTCAGGATCCATGGAGAACCCTGCAACAGAGATAACATAACCTAGGAAGGTTACCTGAGTCTGATGGAACTCACATTTCTCGAGTTTACAAAACAGGCCTTCTCACGTATTCTCTGAAAAACCTGTGTAACATCAGAACGATGAGCCTCAAGTGTGGGTGAGTGTATGAGGATGTTGTCTAAGTACACCACAACACACTGTTGCAACATATCTCGTAGGACATCATTAATAAATTCCTGAAAAACAGCAGGAGCAGTACATAGGCCAAAGGGCATTACAAGATACTCATAATGCCCGCTCCTGGTGTTAAATGCTGTTTTCCATTCATGACCCTCCTTAATCCTAATGAGATTGTACGCTCCTCTCAAATCAAGTTTAGTAAAGACCGTAGCTCCCTTAAGGCGGTCAAAGAGTTCCGTAATGAGCGGAATAGGGTAAGCATTCTTAATGGTAAGGCGATTAAGACCCCTATAATCGATACATGGTCTTAACTCACCACCCTTTTTCTTCATAAAGAAGAAGCCAGCCCCTGCAGGAGAGCAGCATTTGCGGATGATTCCCCGCGACAGAGCATCGGCAACATACTCCTCCATAGCACAATTCTCTGCAACAGACAGAGGGTACACCCAGCCCCGAAGGAGGAATGGCTCTGGGTTGCAGGTCTATGGCACAATCATAAGACCGGTGAGGAGGCAATGTACCAGCACGCACCTTGTCAAACATGTCTGGGAACACTCGGTATTCCTCTGGCAATTGAGATACTGAAGAAGTACACAAGTGGAAATACATTGCGGGGACCACGACAAAATTTCCGACCTGCGCCAGTCGAGACTGGGATTGTGCTTTTGGAGCCAGGGATAACCCAGAACAACCTGCATTGGCTCAGCAGTACCTGACCAGGAGGCATGGGAGGAGAGGGAGGCATGGGTGGGAACGAACACATAGGAGACAACGGAACAGGAGGCTTCTGCAAGCGCTCCTTGAAAGAGGGCCTCTGTCTCTCTGAGTCTGATATCAATTAGGATCAAAATAGACACCAATGCCTCGCGATCCTCAGGTAAATCTCTGGCAGCAACTTCGCCTTTAATCGCATAAGAGAGCCCATGAAAGAAGGCGGCAACAAGGGCTTCATTGTTCAAACCTACCTCTGCAGCAAGCGTACGGAACTCAATGGCATACTGAGCAACAGATCTTGTACCTTGCTGAATGGACATGAGTCGTTTAGCAGCAGAGGAGGAGCAAGCCGGAACATCAAATACCCTTCAAAAGGAGGCCACAAATTCAAGGGATTAGCCCAGGCAAGAGCTGTGTCAGAGACTAACGAGATGAGAAATCCCACCTTAGCTCTGTCAGAGGGAAACGCCAGAGGTAACATCTCAAAGTAAATGCCCACATGGTTCAAAAACCCTCTGCACTGAATAGGATCGCCTCCATATTGCTGAGGTAGAGGTGCAGAACCGGACATGCTCCTGGTAGGCATAGGTGCAGCAGCGGAGACAGGAGCAGCCATAACTTGCGGGATACTTTGGTCCAAATGTACAGTGCGAGTCAGCAGGGTTTGCAGGGCTAGTGCAAATTGATCCAAGCGGTGATCCTGTTCATTCATCCTGGAAATGATGGCAGGTAAAGGTGGATTATTAGCACCATCAGGATTCATGGCCTTTGCTAATGTCAGGGTGCCAGGAATCAGACTGAGATGAGAAGTGCAAAAATAATCACACCTTTATTCATAGCAAAAAAATAATAAAAAGTCCACAAGTCAAATAACAAGCCAGGAGTAAAAACTAGAGCTGGTAGTCAGACGAGCCGAGTCAGGAGCCGAAGTGAATAGTCAGACGAGCCGGAATCAGGAACAAGGTAAACAGCAGAGTCAGGAATAAGCCAGGGATCAGGAACCAGGAAGGACATCAGGCAGCCAGCTAATACACAGGAACTCTCACAACAGATCTGAGACAATACAAAGGCAAAGCATACTGAACAGAGGCCCTTTAAATAATAAGTGATGACATCACAATTCTGAGACTGCATCCTGTCTCGAATGGATGATGCACACCAGTCTGGCCATAAAAGGAAGTGTAGGAAATGAGCAGCATCCCCCACAATGCACCATAGTCAGGAAGAGAGGTGAGTAAAATGGCTGCCAGCAGCACATGGCAAACAACAAGGAAAAAAACCTGACACTTCTGCCCAGTTGGGTGAAGACATTTCAAGGTAGGGTGATCTTCAAGGGGGTAGTGTTAGGTTTTATTAAGGGGGGATTGGGTGGGTTTTAGAGTAGGGGTGGGTGTGTGGGTGGTGGGTTTTAATGTTGGGGGCGGGGTATTGTCTTTTTTTTTACAGGTAAAAGAGCTGATTACTTTGGGGCAATGCCCCGCAAAAAGACCTTTTAAGGGCTATTTGTAATTTAGTATAGGGTAGGGATTTTTTATTATTTTGGTGGGCTTTTTTATTTTATTAGGGGGATTAGATTAGGTGTAATTAGTTTAAAAAACTTGTAATTATTTTATTATTTTCTGTAATTTAGTGGGGTTTTTTTCGTAATTTAGTTTATTTAATTTAATTGTAGTTAATTTAGTTAATTTATTTAATTATAGTGTAGTGTTAGGTGTAATTGTAACTTAGTTTAGGTTTTATTTTACAGGTATATTAGTCTTTATTTTAACTAGGTAGCTATTAAATAGATAATAACTACTTAATAACTATTGTACCTAGTTAAAATAAATACAAACTTGCCTATAAAATAAAAATAAACCCTAAGCTAGATACAAATGTAACTATTAGTTATATTGTAGCTATTTTAGGGTTTATTTTATTGGTAAGTATTTAGTTTTAAATAGGAATAATTTATTTAATTGTAGTAATTTTATTTCGATTTATTTAAATAATATTTAAGTTAGGGGTGTGTTAGGGTTAGGTTTAGACTTAGATTTTGGGGTTAATAAATTTAATATAGTGGTGGCGGCTTTGGGGTCGGCAGATTAGGGGTTAATAAATGTAGGTAGGTGTCGGCGATGTTAGGGACGACAGATTAGGGGTTAATAATATTTAACTAGTGTTTGCGAGGCGAGAGTGCAGCGGTTTAGGGGTTAATACATTTATTGAAGTGGCGATGTCCGGTTAGGCTGATTAGGGGTTAAAAATTGTAATATAGTGTTTGCGATTTGGGGGGGCCTTGGTTTAGGGGTTGATAGGTAGTTTATGGGTGTTAGTGTACTTTTTAGCACTTTAGTTAAGAGTTTTATACTACGGCATTAGCCAATAAAACTCTTAAATACTGACTTTTAAATGCGGTATCAGTTTTGACAGGAGAGGGTGTACCGCTCACTTTTTCCAAGATTTGTAATACTGGCGTTAGGAAAATCCCATTGAAAAGATAGGATACGCAATTGATGTAAGTGGATTTGCGGTATGCTCGAGTCGAGGAAAAAAAGTGAGCGGTACACCTGTACCTGCCAGACTCGTAATACCAGCGGGCATTAAAAAGCAGCGTTGGGACCTCTCAATGCTGCTTTTTAAGGCTAACGCAAGACTCGTAATCTAGGCGAAAGTATTTACTCTGGTTTGCTGAGGAAATTTGAAAGTTTTACATATAGAGGATCATGTGATATTTTTTACTCAGCTTTTTTTATAGATATGGTACATCACTTTCAAGTAATTCGGCATTCGGGCAACTTTCATTTAAATTGAAAACAAAATCATTGTATGCATGTAGAATTATGAGTGACTTAGTAATTGACATAAAAAAAGGTCATCAAAAATATAGAAAGCACAAACGGCTAGATTTAGAGTTTTGTCAGTAATGACCCGTGTAGCTAACGCATGCTTTTTTTCCCCCGCACCTTTTAAATACCGATGGTATTTAGAGTTCACAGAATGGCTGCGTTTTCAGTGCGTTAGGCTCCAAAAAGGGAGCGTAGAGCATAATTTACCGCCACTGCAACTCTCAATACCAGCGGTGCTTACGGACGCGGCCAGCTTAAAAAACAATAGAAAATAAACCCTAATATAGCTACAATATAATTTATAATTATATTGTAGCTATTTTAGGATTAATATTTATTTTACAGGCAACTTTGTATTTATTTTAACCAGGTACAATAGCTATTAAATAGTTAAGAACTATTTAATAGCTACCTAGTTAAAATAATTACAAAATTACCTGTAAAATAAATCCTAAGCTAAGTTACAATTAAACCTAACACTACACTATCAATAAATTAATTAAATAAAATACCTACAATTATCTACAATTAAACCTAACACTACACTATCAATAAATTAATTAAATACAATGCCTACAAATAAATACAATTAAATAAACTAACTAAAGTACAAAAAATAAAAAAGAACTAAGTTACAAAAAATAAAAAAATATTTACAAACATTAGAAAAATATTACAACACTTTTAAACTAATTACACCTACTCTAAGCCCCCTAATAAAATAACAAAGACCCCCAAAATAAAAAAAATGCCCTACCTGATTCTAAATTAAAAAAGTTCAAAGCTCTTTTACCTTACCAGCCCTCAAAAGCGGGGTCTTCAATCTTCTTTCTTCAGGATCCATCTTGCAGACCTCCGACGCGGAACATCCTGCTGGCCCGACGGACTACCGACGAATGAAGGCTCCTTTAAGGGACGTCATCCAAGATGGTGTCCCTCGAATTCCGATTGGTTGATAGGATTTTATCAGCCAATCGGAATTAAGGTAGGAAAATTCTGATTGGCTGATGGAATCAGCCAATCAGATTCAAGTTCAATCCGATTGGCTGATCCAATCAGCCAATCAGATTGAGCGCGCATTCTATTGGCTGTTCCGATCAGCCAATAGAATGCAAGCTCAATCTGATTGGCTGATCCAATCAGCCAATCGGATTGAACTTGAATCTGATTGGCTGATTCCATCAGCCAATCAGAATTTTCCTACCTTAATTCCGATTGGCTGATAGAATCCTATCAGCCAATCGGAATTCGAGGGACGCCATCTTGGATGACGTCCCTTAAAGGAGCCTTTATTCGTCGGTAGTCCGTCGGTCCAGCAGGATGTTCCGCGTCGGAGGTCTGCAAGATGGATCCTGAAGAAAGAAGATTGAAGACCCCGCTTGGAAGATGACATCGCCCGGATGGAAGACGTCTTCAGCGCCGCTTGGAGGATCACTTCATCGGATGGAAGATTTCTTCAGCGCCCCTTGGAGGATCACTTCTGCCGCTTCGGATTTCCTCTTCAGTTCCATCGGTGGCTCGGCTGAGTGAAGACGACTCAAGGTAGGATGATCTTCAAGGGGGTAGTGTTAGGTTTTTTTAAGGGGGGTTTGGGTTAGATTAGGGGTATGTGGGTGGTGGGTTGTAATGTTGGGGGGGGTTGTATTTTTCTTTTACAGGCAAAAGAGCAGTTTTCTTTGGGGCATGCCCCACAAAAGGCCCTTTTGAGGGCTGGTAAGGTAAAAGAGCTTTGAACTTTTTTAATTTAGAATAGGGTAGGGCATTTTTTTTATTTTGGGGGTCTTTGTTATTTTATTAGGGGGTTTAGAGTAGGTGTAATTAGTTTAAGATTGTTGTAATATTTTTCTAATGTTTGTAAATATTTTTTTATTTTTTGTAACTTAGTTCTTTTTTATTTTTTGTACTTTAGTTAGTTTATTTAATTGTATTTATTTGTAGGTATTTTATTTAATTAATTTATTGATAGTGTAGTGTTAGGTTTAATTGTAGATAATTGTAGGTATTTTATTTAATTAATTTATTGATAGTGTAGTGTTAGGTTTAATTGTAACTTAGCTTAGGATTTATTTTACAGGTAATTTTGTAATTATTTTAACTAGGTAGCTATTAAATAGTTATTAACTATTTAATAGCTATTGTACCTGGTTAAAATAAATACAAAGTTGCCTGTAAAATAAATATTAATCCTAAAATAGCTACAATATAATTATAATTTATATTGTAGCTATATTAGGGTTTATTTTACAGGTAAGTATTTAGCTTTAAATAGGAATAAGTTATTTAATAAGAGTTAATTAATTTAGTTAGATTTAAATTATATTTAATTTAGGGGGGTGTTAGTGTTAAGGTTAGACTTAGCTTTAGGGGTTAATACATTTATTAGAGAAGCGGTGAGATCCGGTCGGCAGATTAGGGGTTAATACTTAAAGTTAGGTGTCAGCGATGTTAGGGAGGGCAGATTAGGGGTTAATACTATTTATTATAGGGTTATTGAGGCGGGAGTGAGGCGGATTAGGGGTTAATAACTTTATTATAGTAGCGGTGAGGTCCGGTTGGCAGATTAGGGGTTAATAATTGTAGGTAGGTGGCGGCGACGTTGGGGGCGGCAGATTAGGGGTTAATAAATATAATATAGGGGTCGGCTGTGTTAGGGGCAGCAGATTAGGGGTACATAGGGATAACGTAGGTGGCGGCGGTGTGCGGTCGGCAGATCAGGGGTTAAACATTTTTAATAGAGTGGCGGCGATGTGGGGGGGCCTCGGTTTAGGGGTACATAGGTAGTTTATGGGTGTTAGTGTACTTTAGAGCACAGTAGTTAAGAGCTTTATGAACCGGCGTTAGCCCAGAAAGCTCTTAACTCCTGGATTTTTTGCTGCGGCTGGAGTTTTGTCGTTAGATTTCTAACGCTCACTTCAGCCACGACTCTAAATACCGGCGTTAGAAAGATCCCATTGAAAAGATAGGATACGCAAATGGCGTAGGGGGATCTGCGGTATGGAAAAGTCGCGGCTGGAAAATGAGCGTTAGACCCTCTCCTGACTGACTCTAAATACCAGCGGGAGGTAAAAACCAGCGTTAGGAGCCTCTTTTTCATTTTTCTAAGTGGAATGACTGCATGACACCCCCAAGGGTTAGTGATACAGAGGCCAAGTAAGCAATCACCTAAGGGCTCCCCTGCTTGGGTGGGCACAAGTTTGGTTTATTACATAAAAAATTTTAATTTGCATATAATTTTTTTGCTGCCTAACATGGGTTTCATATTAGGGGCCACTGTAAAAATAAATGCTAGTTCCCATTTTGCTTTCAATTATATGTGGAGAAATGGCTAAGAAAATCTATTTTCCTAAGTACATTAAGCACTTTAGGCATGTTAAACCATGTTGTATGTTAAATGAAAACATAAAAAAATATATATTTTGAAGGAAGACCACATGCTACATTTAGTTTTCCTGCTGCCATTAAAACTATAATGACAACATCAAAATCAATATTCCTCAGAATAGTTTTGTGTGATGCAAATGAGAATAATCACTTTTGACATGTTAAGCCAAATGTTTATCTGAGATGATTTGCTCCTGATAGAGTGCTTGTCTTTCTGTTTGTATTTGTATTATGACCCCGGGCAAGTCTCCCTAAGGGTGATTGGGAAAACTAGACATGGACTTCTTGCACAATGTGGTTAGAGGAATATGACTGCACCTCACTGTTGAGGCCCGATGAAGGCCAAAATGATTATCTGGGGTTAAAAGTAAAAAAGGCCAAATCACTCATGTAGTATGTTGCAAAATCAATAATCAATATTACAATTCAAGGAAGTCAGGGACTGGTGGAGCATATGGAGAGAAATAACATAATAACACTGACTCACCCTCCAGAGGAATGTTTATCAAAGGGGACCGCGGAATATAACCGCTCCTACCCCTACTAGTAGGGACCGCAGTACGTTACCCCTTACATTGATCAATCCACAGCCCCCCAGAGCACGCTGGGACTCTTCACCGCCAGGCGCTCAACAATCACTGGGACTGTAGTCAGCGAGCAATTACCACTTCCGGGTAATGTCACAGGCTACTCTGCAGGTAAACACCGATCCCACTGCTCCACACAATCTGCTACGGAGGTCCCAGCAATCCAAGGAAAAGAGACTTGTTTGCTAATATAAGGAACTAGGGAGCTCCTTGCTCACCAAAATAGCAAAAGAAAATAAGGGTTCCAAGCAGGATAGCCATAGAATAGTTTTTTTTAAATAGTTAAAAAGCATCAAGGAGACATCGCTTATGGTCTATGATTACAGTGATCTGATATTTTTGTAAGCTATGTCTCCTTGACGCTTTTTAACTATTTTTTAAATAAAGACTTTGTTTTATTCCATGGCTATCCTGCTTGGAACCATTATTTTCTTTTGATTATCTGGGGTTGTCATGTTTCTTTTTGAAAGGAGGATTGCCTAGTATTTTGGCGCTGGACTGACCTTACTAGGCTTCAGGAAAGTTCTTCTCTAAGAAAAGCACAATTGGGATAAAAGAGAATGCTCCTGGGTCGTAACCCACCATAGAAGTTACTGAGCTGTGGTTTGTTGCTAGCAAACTGCTTCTCTTTCTGTATGTATTTGTATTTTGACCCTGGGGAAGTCTCCCTAAGGGTGATGGGGGAAACCAGATGTGGAATACTTGTCCAGTGTGCTTAGAGGAATTCGGCTGCACCTCACTGTTGAGGCCCAATGAAACCGAAAATGATTTTCTGGGGTTGTCATGTTCATTATTCAAAGGAGGATTGCCTGGTATTTATTAGCTGGACTGACCTTACTAGGCGGGATCAAACTGATATACTTCAGGATAGTTCTTCTCAGTGAAAAGCCCAATTGGGCTAACAAGAGGCTGATCCTAGGTGGTAACTTGCCATAGAACAAGCTACTGAGCTGCTGTTTGTTCCTGGTAGAGTGCTTCTCTTTCTGTATGTACCTAAGATGATGCTGATGTGCTGGGGCAAAATAGTAGCTAGTTTCCAGGCAAACTGCTGAACTGATGTGCTCTGAAATCATAAGTCCTTTAGCAAAATGGGAACTAGAATGTATTTTTGACAGTGTAATTCCAAAAAAAAATAAAAAAAATGTTTTGTATTAACAAAAACAGAAGATTGTACGTCCAAAAAACAAAAATGTACTTCTGAAAAAATAAAAAATTGTATTTGTAATTAAATAATTGTATTCTAAAAAACAAAAACAAGGGGGGGTGCCGGAGCTTGTAGCTGAAGTGGCAGGACACATTTGAGAGGAGCTCCTGACATTACTCACACTTAATAGCCACTAATCCTGGATAAACCATTAAAATAAAGTATACAAATGCTTTATAATAAAGAGATTTGTAGTTTGGAACTGTATCGAGATTGCTGACCGCCTATGTTCTTCAGCTGGACGTGAAGAGATTGCCTTTACTCACAGGGCCTTCATCTACACAACCAGGGCTGCCGTATTATACCCCCCCCCAGGAAACTGGGTTACTAGGCAGATATTTAACGCTGCCTCAAATCTTCTAAGTAATATTTGGGTCTATTGCTCTAAAGAAGGGAACCACCTTTCAGGACAATCCATGTACATGTGAATTTGCCTAAAGGGGAGCTGTACAAGTACCGCTTCAAAAATGGAGGTCCTAAACATATGGGAAAGTAAGATGGTACAGATTATAAAAGATCACTACCGGTGCTTACAGGTGGAATTATGCAGACTTCTCCTGAGACCGGCAACTACAGTAATCCCTCAAAGTGGAAGTAAGTGTAAAGCTATGACTTTCCGAGCAGACCCAGCCAGCCTAGAGCCCTCTAACCCCTGCAGACAAGGCACCACGAACTTACCCAACAAAATACCCTGCGATACTAAGTCCGAAACGGGTGCCCTGTCTGGCGCATTGAAGGAGAGAGTTCCCAGCCACGGACCCAGCAGCAAAGCTATAGCCACTAAGAGAAAGCGGAGCAGGTCTAAATAAAAAATGCTGGTGATGTCGCGCCTAAGGAGAGGGACCGCTCAGGATCATCCGTCCCTGACAACGTATAGAAGCTTGAGACAGCAGAGCAGCGCTAGATCCACAAGGCTGGTAAGACCGCATCTCAAGTGGGGGATCTTTCAAGCTCATCCGCTATGGACATCGACTGCACACAGGAGCAGGGTGAAAGGGGAACCTTACTCCATGCCTGAAAACCGGAGGCACATGAGACTGGGAGGCTGGAAGAGACTTGAATGTTTAAAGGAACACTCTCCTATCTTACCCTCCAGTGGGCCTACTCATTTGAGGCGGGTGGTATTGAGAGCGGATGTAGGATCGGATCACCCAAATTCCTTATGCAAAACGGGAGTGGGTTAAGTTTGCGACAGCCACTGGTAAGATTGAGCAACTCGATCTTTGCATCCAGTTATTCATTTTGTTTTCTTATCCCCACCACCTCCGAGAGTCTTATCTGGACTATCTATGTAGACTTTATGTCTGAAGTACAAGGCCCTCTATGTAATATATATCTAAGTCTTACCTCACAAACGATATTATTTCTATTAAGTGCTGTTCAGATTGACTTACTTATTATACTGTAATGGACTTTAGTGTCATCTGATTTTAGAGGTCAAACTCGCAAGGCTGGAATCACGTTTGTACAAGGTAGTGCCCCATTGCTCCTCCTATCTGCGAGGACATGCTGTTTTAACACTCTCATGTGCTGATTAGCTTCCGGATCCTTGGTGCCTCGCATGGGATTAGGCTAGTAAGGCAACCAATTAGTCCCCCAGAGCTATATTTCTAACTAAGATGGACGTTTGAAGAAGTTAACATGTTTCTAGACCCTCTTATAGAACTTGTAACGTCTTTCTTAAGAAATGGGGGCTTAACATTTGTTATAAAAATGATGCTTGTATATAGATGTCCTCTTGGTTTAATGTGATATTTCCCTAATGGTTTCTGATTACTCTCCCCTGACTATATTATGTTGTGAGTTGATCAGATGCATAGAATATGTTATCCATACATACTTCAGATGCTTATATAAGTTGAGAATTTTAACCCACTTTACTAAGGGTCCAAGAGAGACCACTTTTATCATTTTATTCCCTCTAGATAACATTTCAGGAATCAGGATGCATGAGCCCAAAAGTGGCTTACCATATCAGGAGAGGGAGTTACAATAAAAATAAAAAATGAGGTTTTTGTTTAGCCTGTTAAGTATACATGTAGAGATATCACTTTGAGTTTTCTTGGGAGAAATTTCAATCTACATGAGTCTATATTTGTTACTTGTCTATTCTAATGTAATATTATAATCTAAGAGATTGTTTCTTTTTTATGTTTATTGTAACATGTTTAATTGACAATGTTTTGTCTATGACCTCAATAAAAATTTATCAAAAAAAAACCAAAAAAACAAAAAAACATTCAGCTAGATTACGAGTTATGCATGCTTTAGGGAAATTAATGAACGCAACAAAAGTTGCATTATTTTACCCCCTATAGCGCAGCCATTACAAGTTTTTAAAAACCTGGTTTGTGCGTGCAATATGGTGCTTTTAAACTCCATACGTCACCATAAACAAACACTGTTTTGATATGCTCGTGCACGCTTTCCCCATAGACATCAATGGGGAGAACGGGTCAGAAAAAAACCTAACACCTGCGATCGCAGAATGAAAAGCTCCGTAATGCATCCCCATTGATGTCTATGGGGAAAATAAAAATAACGTTTAAACCTAACACCCTAACATAAACCCAGAGTCTAAACACCTCTAATCTGCCTGCCACAGACATCGCCGACACCTACCTACAGTTATTAACCCCTAATCTGCCCCCCTGATATTGACTCCAACTGAATAAAAGTATTAACCCCTAATCTGCCACTCCCGATATTGCCACCACTATACTAAAGTTATTAACCCCTATTCCCCTGCACCACAACTATAATAAATCTATTAACCTCTATTCTGCCGCTCCCCGACATTGCCGCAACTGAAAAAAGCTATTAACCCCTAAACCTCTGGCCTTCCACATCAATACCACTAAATAAACCTATTAACCCCTAAACCTAACCCTAACCCTAGCGTAACCCTAAACCTAACACCCCCTAACTTTAACATAATTAAAATATGGCTAAATTAAAGTTACAGTTATTAACTAAATAATTCCTTTTTAAAAACTAAATACATACTTACCTGTGAAATAAAACCTTAGCTAGCTACAATATAACTAATAGTTATATTGTAGCTAGCTTAGGTTTTATTTTTATTTCCCAGGTACGTTTGTATTTATTTTAACTAGGTAGACTAGTTAGTAAATAGTTATTAACTATTTACTAACTACCTAGTTAAAATAAATACAAACTTACCTGTGAAATAAAACCTAAGCTGCCTTACACTAAAAACTAACATTACAAAAAATAAAAAACACTAAAATTTCAAATAATAACAAACGAAATAATACAAAACAATACAAATTATTCCTATTCTAATACCCTTTTAAAAAAAATAAAAAAACACACCAAAATAAAAAACCCTAATCTATAATAACCTACCAAGGGCCCTTAAAAGGGCCTTTTGTAGGGTATTGCCCTAAAGTTAACAGCTCTTTTGCTACAAAACAAAATAAACAACCCTAACAGTATACAAACTCCCACCCCCCAAACCCACAAAATAAAAATAAAGTAAAACCTAATCTTCCCATTGCCCTGAAAAGGGCATTTGTATGGACATTGCCCTTTTAAAGGGCATTTAGCTCTTTTACTGCCCAAGCCCTAATCTAAAAATAGAAACCCACCCAAAAAAAAATACATTACACAAAATAACAAATTATAAAAAATAATAAAAATTATTCTTATTCTAATACCCATTTAAAAAAAACACACACCCCCAAAAAAAACCTAATCTAGAATAAACTACCAATAGCCCTTAAAAGGGCCTTTTGTAGGGCATTGCCCTAAGTTAAACAGCTCTTTTACCTGAAAAAAACAAAGACCCACTAACATTACAAACCCCCCTAAACCCACAAAATAAAAAACCCTAATCTACCCATTGCCCTGAAAAGGGCATTTGTATGGGCATTGCCATTAAAAGGGCATTTAGCTCTTTTGCTGCCCAAACCCTAACCTAAAATAAAAACCCACCCAAAAAAACCTTAATAAAACCTAGCTCTAACCCCCAATGATCCACTCAAAGTTTTTGAAGTCTCGCTTGAACGATCTTCATCCAGGCGGCGAGAAGTCTTCATCCAGGTGGCCTCTTCTATCTTCATGCAGGTGGCGAGAAGTCTTCATCCAGGCGGTGATGTCCTCATCCAGGTGGCCTCTTCTTTCTTCATCTAGGCGGCATCTTCTATCTTGATCCTGGCGTGGCGGAGCAAGTCCATCCTGAAGACATCCGGCATGGAGTGTTCATTTCATACATTCGCCGCTGTACACTGAAGCATTCCAATAGAATGACAGCTGCTTAAATCCTATTGGCTGATTTGAATAGCCAATACGATTTTAGCAGCTCTAATTCCTATTGGCTGATTCACATTTTTCAGCCAATAGGAATGCAAGGGACGCCATATTGGATTGTGTACCTTGCATTGAAGATTCAGTGGACGGTGGTGACCTTATGAAGAGGATGCTCTGCTCTGGATGTCTTCAGGATGGACTCCCACCGCACCGCCGGGATCAAGATAGAAGGTCTGGATCTGGATGAAAACTTCTTGCCGCCTGGATGAGGACATCGCCGCCACATGGATGAAGACTTCTCATTGCCTGGATGAAGATAGAAGAGACCGTCTGGATGAAGACTTCTCACCGTCTGGATGAAGTTCGTTCAAGCGGGACTTCGAAAACTAAGTGGATCGTCAGGGTTAGTGTTAGGTTTTTTTTAAGGTTTTTATGGGTGTTTTTTTTTTAGATTATGGTTTGGTCAGCAAAAGAGCTAAATGCCATTTTAAGGGCAATGCCCATATAAATGCTCTTTTAAGGACAATAGGTAGGTTAGGATTTTTAGATAGGTTTTTTTTTTATTTTGTGTGTTGGGGGGTAGGGGTTTGTAATGTTAGTGGGTGTTTGTATTTTATTTTTCCAGGTAAAAGAGCTGTTTATCTTAGGGCAATGCCCTACAAAAGGCCCTTTTAAGGGCTATTGGTAGTTTATTCTAGATTAGGATTTTTTATTTTGGGGTGGGTTTTTTAAATTGGTATTAGAATAGGAATAATTTTTATTATTTTTGATAATTTGTTTGTTATTTTGTGTAATGTATTTTTTTGTTTTTGGGTGGGTTTTTAATTTTAGATTAGGGCTTGGGCAGCAAAAGAGCTAAATGCCCTTTTAAGGCCAATGCCCATAAAAATGCCTTTTTCAGAGCAATGGGAAGATTAGGTTTTACTTTTAAAAAAAAATTGTGGGTTTGGGGGGGTGGGGGTTTGTATACTGTTAGGGGGTATTTGTTTTGTTTTGTAGCAAAAGAGCTGTTAACTTTAGGGCAATGCCCTACAAAAGGCCACTTTAAGGGCCCTTGGTAGTTTATTATAGATTGGCTGTGCATTGCACTGGGCAGTGTGCATTGCTACAACAACATATGTTCACATTTTTGAAGTGAACATTTTATAAGTGAGGCATTAAGAAAGGATTGGGCAAGGGGCAAGACACAAGGCAAGTACTTTTGTAATATTACGTTCTATGTATCTCATTGTTTCCTTATGCAATTGCTGCTGTAATACTGTGTTTTATCTGTTTAATTGGTTCCCACTTTTGTAAAAATGCTCAATATATTTGTCTCTCTTGTCTCTATAACAAACTACATTATTCAATTACTCCTTCTCCCTCTCCAACTGCACTGTTCATTAGCCCATCTCTCATAAACTCACCTTACTTTTGTACTCACAAACTTTACCTATTCCTAAACACTCTCTCTTGCCCCTGCACCTCATCTCAAAAACAGTTCCATTACTTCAAATGTGTATCTCATCTCATGTCACTCTCCCTCTTGCTTATACTAGTTGCTGGTGACATCTCCCCTAATCTGGTCCCCAACAACTGCCTAGCCATTCACATCCATTTGTACTGTCCCATAGACTTAGAAAACAAAACTCTGCCAACCTTACTCACATTCCTTTTGCATCTAAAGCCACTACCCCTTTCACTTGTGCACTCTGGAACTCTCACTCTGTTTGCAACAAGCTCACTTATATACATGACCTCTTTATCTCCCGCTCCCTTAACCTTCTGGCCATAACAGAAACCTGGCTCTCTCCCCTAGACACAGCATCCACTGCTGCTCTGTCAATTGGGGGTCTCCACTTCAGCCACACTCTTAGGTCTGGTAATAGACAAGGAGGTGGTGTAGGTATCTTACTTTCCTCTCGTTACAACTTTCAACAAATACAACCCATCTCTTCCCTCACATTTTCCTCATTTGAAACCCACATGATTCGATGATTATCTCCCCTCTCTATATGTGCTGCAGTCATATACCGGCCCCCTGGCTCCTCATCTCAATTTCTAGATCACTTGGCTGCCTGACTACCTTATTTCCTTTCCTCAGACACCCCTGCTCGTATTCTTGGTGAATCAAAACAAGGATTGGAAATGGCGCCAGAGGCTATCTGGTGGGGAATAATTAGGATGTGGGAATCAACAAATAAATAAACTTCAGAAAAAAGGTAAAGGAGAAATATTAAATGTATAGGACCATATACATATAAAGATGTGACTCAAAGTGTAATAAACACTTTCGTGGTAATAAGGCAAACCACTTATTGATTTATCTCAATCAGTGGTTTGCCTTATTACCACGAAAGTGTTTATTACACTTTGAGTCACATCTTTATATGTATATGGTCCTATACATTTAATATTTCTCCTTTACCTTTTTTCTGAAGTTTATTTATTTGTTGATTCCCACATCCTAATTATTCCCCACCAGATAGCCTCTGGCGCCATCTCCAATCCTTGTTTTGTTTTCCCTTAGATTTGATTGCACGAATTGTGAGAAGTGCAATTAGGAGATAGGCCATTCTGGTTTAGCTTATTAACAGCTTACACACCCTTTTGACTTATTCTTGGTGACTTCAACATCCCTCTCGATAATCACACAGCCTCCTCTGCAAAACAACTTCTGCAACTCACTTCCTCTTTTGGTTTATCACAATGGACTGATTCTTCCACTTACATAGACGGTCACTCCCTTAAACCTGATCTTTAGCTATCAATGCACTATCTCAAACTTCACAAACTCCCCTTTTCCTCTTTCTGACCACCATCTCCTCACTTGCAACATATCATCCCTCCCTACAACTCTCCCTCCTCCTACTCCTCACACCAAACTTCACAGAAGCATTGTGTCATTAGATCAGCAACAGCTTGAAAATTCCCTCAAACCTCTCCACTCATCCTTCTCCTCCTTTTCCTGCCCTGATCAATCTATCTGCCACTATAACTCCACCCTTACATCCGTCCTTGACAATCTGGCCAATCTTACCATAGCTCGGAAATCACACACTCATCCTCAGCCCTGGCATACTCTTCTGACATGCTACCTACACAGATGTTACAGTACTGCTGAGCGGACTGGAGAAAATCTCAGAGTTCAGCTGATTTTCTTAATTACAAATTCATCTTGAACTCCTACTATTATACCCTTAATATCTATAAGCAACATTACTTCTCTACTCTTATCTCTAATCTTTCTTAAAACCCAAAACATCTATTCTCCACTTTCAATAGTCTTCTCCGCCCACCCCCATCTCCTAATACAACTTCTCTGTCAGCTCAAGACTTTGCTAGCCACTTCAATAACAAAATTGACTCCATCAGAAACGAAATCAGCTCTCAACATAATTCCATTCTCTCACCCCCTCAAACGCTTGCAACCAACCACAACCCACATAGCCATAAACTTAGCTCTTTCTTCAATGTTACTGAGGAAGAAGTTTCGGCACTTATACTGCGCTCTCACCTCAGTGCCTGTCCCCTTGACCCTATCCCCTCACAGCTACTCCCCTCCCTCTCTTCTACCCTTACCCCTATACTCACACACATTTTCTCCCTCTGCACCGGTATATTTCCCTTATCTCTGAAACAGGCACTGGTCACACCTATCCTCAAAAAACCTTCCCTTGATCCAACCTCCCCATCCAACTACCGCACTATTTCCCTCCTCCCTCTTGCCTCAAAGCTTCTTGAAAAACTAGTAAATGCATGCCTATCCCATTTCTTACATTAAGCTCCCTCCTTGACCCACTACAATCTGGATTTCATCCCCATCACTACACAGCGACAGCAATTGTTAAGGTTACCAATGACCTACTTACAGCAAAATCAAAAGGCCACTTCTCTCTGCTTATCCTCCTTGATCGGTCTGCAGCCTTTGACACTGTTGACCACTCTCTTTTGCTCCAAACCTTCCAATCCTTCAGCATCTGTGGCACAGCCCTTTTGTGGTTCTATTCCTACCAGTCAAACCATACCTTTAGTGTAGCCTTCTCTGGGACTTCCTCTGGTCCGTCACCACTTTCTGTCGGGGTACCGCAAGGCTCTGTGCTCGATCCCCTTCGCTTCTCAATCTACACATCATCATTAGGTTCCCTAATGAAGTCCCACGGTTTCCAATATCATTTGTATGCCGACGACACCCAAATCTACTTTTCTGAACCAGACCTATCTCCTTCCTTGCTAACCCATGTCACTAACTGTCTTGCTCACATCTTTTCCTGGATGTCATCTCACTAACTCAAGCTTAATCTCTCCAAAAAACTGAGCACCCCACATGCCCGATGTCTCGGGGTCACATTTGACTCAGATCTTTCTTTCACTCCTCACATTCAATCCTTGGCTAAAGCCTGCCGCTTCCACCTTAAAAACATCTCTAAAATTAGACATTTCCTTACACAAGACACAACTAAGATTTTAATCCACTCTCTCATTCTTTCCTGTCTTGATTATTGCAACTCTGTCCTCTCTGGTCTCTCCAGCTGCTGCCTAGCTCCTTTACAATCCATAATGAATGCCTCTGCCAGGCTCATCTTCCTTACACGTCGCTCTTCATCTGCTGCACCTCTCTGCCAATCCCTTCACTTGCTTCCTCTTGCAGCTAGGATTAAACACAAAATTCTCCAACTGACATACAAAGCCCTCAACTGCACTGCTCCCCCTATATCTTTGACCTTGTCTCCAGATACTCTCCTTCCCACCCCCTTCACTCTGCTCATGAAGTCCTACTCCAGACTGGCTCCCATCTTGTGGAACTCTCTACCTCGCTCCACAAGACTCTCCCCTAGCTTTGAAAGCTTCAAACGCTTCCTAAAGACTCTACTGTTAAGGGATGCCTACAACCTACACTAACCTTTCTTTATACCAGTTCTTCTCTTCCATTGCAATCTTAGGATGTATGCCTAAGAGTCCTGCTGTTTGTAGATCATCTAACTACATCAGTGCAACTCTTGGCAGGGCCCTCTACCCATTTGATCCCTATAATTGTTTTGTTGTACTCTGCCTTTAATTATAGCGCGGCAGAATCTGTTGGCACTCTACAAATAACCGATAATAATAATAATAAGGATTTTTTATTTTGGGGTGTTTTTTTAAAGGGTATTAGAATAGGAATAATTTTTATTTTTTGGATTATTTCATTTGTTATTTTTTGTAATGGTATCTTTTTATATTTTTTATAATTGTAGTGTTTTTTATTTTTTGTAATGTTAGGTTTTAATGAAAGGCAGGTTAGGTTTTATTTGACAGGTAATAACTATTTGCTAACTAGTCTACCTAGTTAAAATAAATACAAACTTACCTGTGAAATAAAAATAAAACCTAAGCAAGCTACAATATAACTATTAGTTATAAAGTAGCTAGCTATGTTTTATTTCACAGGTAAGTATTTAGTTTTAAATATGAATTATTTAGTTAATAACTGTAAGTTTAATTTAGCTATATTTTAATTATGTTAAAGTTAGGGGATGTTAGGGTTATGTTAGGGTTAGGGTTACGGTTAGGCTTGAGGTTACGTTAGGGTTACGCTAAGGGGTTAATATAGTTTAATTTATTTTATTGTGATGTGGGCGGACGGCAGATTAGGGGTTAATTATATTTAAATAGTGTTTACGATGTGAGTGGGTGGCAGTTTAGGAGTTAATACGTTTATTATAGTGGTGACGATGTGGGGGAGCGGCGGAATAGGGGTTAATATTGTTTTTTTAGTGGCGGCGATATCTAGAGTGGCAGATTAGGGGTTAATACATTGAATATAGTGTTTGCAATGCGGGAGGACCTAGGGGTTAATAGGTAGTTTATGGGTGTTTAGTGTACTTTGTAGCAGTTTAGTTATGAGTTTTATGTAACAGTTTTGTAGCTTAAAACTCATAACTACTGCTTTTAGATGGCATTACGGATGTTGTCGTTTTAGGCTGTAACGCAGGTTTTTTAGCCTCACCGCAAAACTCGTAATGGCAGCGCTATGGGAATCCCATGAAAAAAACGTAATTTTTACGGGTGCTGGACTGATGTTGCGTTACAGGATAAAAGGCTTGCGGTACAGCTATACCGACAAGACTTGTAATGGCTGCAGTGTTGTTTTAACGCTGAAATTATCATTTTTTCAGCGTTAAAACATGAACGCACAACTCGTAATCTAGGTGATTGTATTTTAAATTAAAAAAATTATATTTGTTTATTTAATCTTTCTAAAGTCATATTTGCACACATGCAAACCTATACAGTAAAGTGACAGTCTAGTCAAAATTGAGCTTTTATAAATTCAGATAGAGCCTGCAATTGTAAACAACTTTGCAATTTACTTTTGAAATCAAATTTGCTTTGTTCTCTTGGTATTCTTTATTAAGAGCTAAACTTTGGTACGCTCATATGCTAATTTCTAAGTCCTTGAATGAAGCCTCTTATCTTAGTGTATTTTGACAGTTTTTCACAGCTAGACAATGCTAGTTCAGGTGTGCCATATAGATAACATTGTATTCATTCCTGTGGACTTATTTAGGAGTCATCACTGATTGGCTAAAATGCAGTCTGTCAAAAGAACTGAAACAAGTAGGCAGTCTGCTGAAGCTCAGATACAAGGCAATCACAGAGGTAAAAAGCATGTAAATATAACCGTGCTGATTATGCAAAATTGGGGAATGTCTAATAAAGGGATTATCTATCTTTTTAAACAATAAAAAGTCTGGAGTAAACTGTCCCTTTAAATTTCAAATTCAAGCAGAGGTATATCCCATGTGTTAGAAAAAAAAACGATGTGCTTCAACTACTCTTATTAAACAGATAATTTGTATTTGTTATGTAGTAAAACCAACATTTGCAGGAAATATTGCATGTAATTATTGTCACTCACTTTTCCTTGTTTTATTTAACTGTGTATTAATAACTATCTACAGCCTTGGCTTTTACAATGTTACATTGCCTTTTTTATAACTGCAGAATTTTTTTTCTAATAGTATATTCCACTTTCCTGACTTAAAACCCCCCAGCATAAAATAAGATAAAACTATATATTAAATATACCATGGCCTGGCTGTGCTATTTTGCGGTTTCGCTTGAGCGTTAACTTTGCTAGAAGTAAGCTTTTTATGCACATTGGATTGCGTGGGTATTAAAAGTTGAAAGTAAATCTGTATATGTAAGCATTACACCAGAAATGCTTGTGCAATGATAAATGCCAACAGCATATGCTGTCGTCATTTATCGATGTGGGGCGGGCATGATTCACTACAGCAGATCATATCCATCCGCACATTGTTAAATCGTCCCCCAGGGCTCTTTACATGCCACTCAAGTTCCTCCACACCAAACTTGCCAAACCATGTATTGCTAGACCTTGCTTGGTGCAGACAAGGGCACAGACATGCTTGTGTGTGTGTATATATGGAATTTTTGTATATTACATTATAATTATTTCTCTCTTTCTCTCTCTTTCTTTCTTTTTTTCTTTCTTTCTTCTTCTTCAGAAAATATACTTTTGTTCTGTAGTACTAACGGAAACCATTTTATCATTTGTTTCCTAAGTATAAAACTTGCTTTAATGATTTTGTTTTTACTTTCCGATTTGTGTGGTAATAAATTGAGACCAAGTAAGTATGGTGTTTGCTGCTGTTGTAGAAAACTGCACAGATGGAATATTTTATGGTAGATAAGCCGCTATATACAACTCTAAAAATTCATCATTCTAACACAGTTCTAAATTTAGCAAAATATTTCTCTCATAATAATGTTTAATATTCCATTAATAGATGACTTGATTCTTAATCCTCTAGAACTTACTTTTTTTTAAAGATATTGGGCATAATTTCAGGCTGTCTCACCATCTGCCCAACTAGCTGAATTTAAAATGTGTTGAGAACTTATAAACAAGTTATTATCAATGGAAACAATTTAGTAATTTAATCTTTATAATAACATTGAAAGATGGAAATGGATGAGAACAGAGCAAACTGAGTAACCAGTAAGAACGTCTATTAATAATTACTTGTGTTTAAACTAAAGTTACAGGCAGTTTTTTTTCCAAATGTAATATTGATTTGATTTGATTTTTCTTTTAAAGCTGTATTTGTTTTTGTTCTTTGTTCAACAGTGGATGAGAAAAAAGAACCATGAACAGTAAGAGATCTTTTATAAATGAAGAGCATATTTGTGTTGTATTGCTTGCCTACTCAGTTCCTACTGAGCATGTGCAAACCTACACAATGTATACATATATATAGCTGCCTTTTGCCCCTAAAAATCTTAAATCTTTGGTATGCGTGAAAGGACAGGATCCATTTTAACCCTGCATAACACAATATAGCTGCCTTTTGCCCCTACAAATCTTAAATCTTTTGTATGTGTGAATTACCTTAAAAACTTTATTTTCTCTGTCTTACATTTTGATAAGAAAGGTGTCATCTGCATTGTTTGATCTGGCCTTGTTTTATCCTGCTTTAATTTAGGACCTTTGCTAATTCGGATCTTGTGACTGTTATTACCTTTAAATTGTATACTCTTAGCTTGTTACATCAAGCTTGCTTGTGAGATCAGTGCAGCATGTGCAGTTCTCTAAGGCCTAGATTTAGAGTTGGGCGGTAGCCGTCAAAACCAGCGTTAGAGGCTCCTAACGCTGGTTTTTACCGCCCTCTGGTATTTGGAGCCAGTCATTAAAGGGTCTAACGCTCACTTTCCAGCCGCGACTTTTCCATACCGCAGATCCCCTTACGTCAATTGCGTATCCTATCTTTCTAACGCCGGTATTTAGAGTCGTGGCTGAAGTGAGCGTTAGAAATCTAACGACAAAACTCCAGCAGAAAAAAGTCAGTAGTTAAGAGCTTTCTGGGCTAACGCCGGTTTATAAAGCTCTTAACTACTGTGCTCTAAAGTACACTAACACCCATAAACTACCTATGTACCCCTAAAC